>NW_017300132.1:1000050-1002300 GCF_001594075.2 Trachymyrmex cornetzi
TATCGGCTAGCCTCTTGCATAATCTCAATACGGTTATGTATACTGTTAGTCTCAAGCAGATGTTCGTTCACGAGACTATCCTTGAAGCGTAGGTCGAATTGCTGATTTGTGAGCAGGAAACGGCCAAAGGTTAAATTAACAGATTTCGAAGAGGTGGCATTTTAGCAAAACCTAGAGTTATTTAAAATTGGTACAGCTTCTTCGATCTTTTAAGCTTAGTTTACAATGCGATTGCAATCAAGTCACGGTCTTAAAATCGCAGGGTTGACACGAAAAGAATCAGAATATATACAATATACGATGTTTTCTTCTCCATCGTAGCGACAGTTGTGGTCGTAGTCGCTACATTTGGACCGACTCGAGTGACTATGCTTACGATTATCCTACGACCAGAAACTGAGTACATTTGGACCGACTCGAGTGACTATGCTTACGATTATCCTACAATCAGAAACTGAGTATATTACTACTGCTCTTGCTTTACTGTAAAATGAGTTTGCGACCGCATTGTAGACTACGCTTTATAGTCCTAGACTGTAAGATTCATGAATAAAACATTAGCTTCTTGAACCCCCTTCTTGATTACTGTTCCACGTACAGTTAGGCCGATCTTAGGGAAACGAAGATAGATTTACGTGTTCTCCAGTTATTAACCTTGCGGTCAAGCGTCATTAGTAGGTACGATGAGGTTGCGCAGTATGGGATTATCTAAGCAATTCTAATTCATATCCCACGTGGCCACCATAGTGATTCTAATACCAAGGTATCTTCTAATATCGAAATAACAGACGAGGTTGAGAGCTGTTTTTAACACATAACAGAATCGAAGAAGTTTGTACGATGTTGGAAGATCTATATAATTGTTTTTGCCACGATGAACACAGTTGATTAGCAAAACAGCAAAGTGTAGCCTCTCTTTAGATTCATCTTAGACGTTAATTGAAAACTGATCATCCTTTATTATATGAAGGAGACGGATCACTCCGATAATTTGCCAGGCATGCCTCGCCAAACTTTCACTCTTACTCACGTGATCGTCGCCCTTCTCTCTTTCCGCGAGAATGATCTGCGGCCGTGCAGAGAAATTCTTTGCGGCTGCAATTGCTGTGTCGACGGCAGCTGCATAACGCACAGGAAGTCCTTGCCGCAAACTGGATTCCTGCGATTCTATCGATCGGAGCGCTTGAAAAATAATAACGAAATATTTTGTGTATGTCACTGATGTTTCTTGCTTATAAGATTTTCTATTCTCCGTGCCTTCATAAAAGTATTCGCGGTAATTATCATCTGCTCTATACGCTTGGCTGAGTTTATGCGTACTAGCATACCATTGCGTGATGGTACTTCATGACCGTACACTCGCGAATCCTTCTACTTTCATCCATGTACGTGTTTCCGGAGTATTAAGACAAAAATAGATAGAAAAGCAAGATGGGAATAATAATCCCGTAAAAAGATCAGCGCGAAACAAGAATCGTACATAATCTTGAAATTAGGAAAAATATTAGGTAGCGATATCTTTGCATGCTCTATGAGCATTACAACAAGCATATCTATGTAAGTGTAATTTGTAAACATAAATTTCCGCATCTTACGTGCTCATGAATAACATAATTCAAGAAAAAAATCAAAAGAATAATTATATCTTATAAGTTATGTTCAAAATAAACTTGATTTCAGAAATTTATTATATCATAATTTAAAAAAATTTGGAATAGAAGTTATGCAGTTACCAGGCATGCACAGCTGTATGATACATTTAATGTTAAAAAAGATTTATATATTCTGTTTATATTTCTGTTGAAAGTAAATATCTTGTTAGAATCTGTAACTTTGAAAAAATTATTGTGAACTTTATATAAGATTAATAAAATTTTGGTGATCGAATATTAACTTTTTCGCATCAAAAAAGATTGTAAATTAAAAATCAGATAATTTACCGAAGAATTGAATCTGCTATATTATAGTAATTTTTTAATTGAATTAAAATTTAGTAACTTGCAGAACTATTAAAAGTATTTATTTTTATAATCTGCCTTATTTTATATGGAATAAAAATTTTCTAATACGTTGCGTGTAATAATTGTGAAGAATTTTAAAAGTTTTCCTAATAATTTTAATCATAAATTTCTCTTCTTTGAAATGATGAGGTATTTTAGAAATCAGAATCATACATATAATTATACATAACATATATATATACAGGGTGGACCATCTGAAGTGATCCAGTCAAATATCTCGAAAACTAGT
>NW_017300132.1:1003257-1007508 GCF_001594075.2 Trachymyrmex cornetzi
TGTAACCCTAAACTTTTCATACGAAACATTTTTCTCTATCCCTACTAGTTTTCGAGATATTTGACTGGATCACTTCAGATGGTCCACCCTGTATACATAACATACATATATATATATATATATATGTATATATATAGGGTGTCTCATTTTAATTGTCGTACGTAAACATTTCGAAAGATATAGAAGATACGGAAAAACGTTTCATATAAAATTTTAATGACTTGGGGGAAATATATTGATAAAATTAATTTTCGAAAAAAATCGATTTTTCAAAGTTATGAAGATCGCCATTTTTTTAATGGAAAATTATGTAATTCTTTTTACATAATATGATTCATCTAATTTTTTGTATATAAAAATATTGATCAGATATCGAAAAATCAGAAGTTTTTGAATTATTTTAAACTATTCATTTTTTTATAATCGATGAATCAATCGATGTAAAGAAAATGCGTAGTTGCTTTAAAAAAATATGTAGTTGCATATTGCAAAATACATAATAGTTTAAATAAGCGACTATGTATTTTTTTTTTCAATTGATTCATTGATTATCCAATACATAATTAGAAGAAACATGAAGTAAAATATTTTATACATTCTTTATTTTATTATTTTTAAACTTAAATTATTTTAATTTTTAATTAATTTTTTTATAATGCATTATTATGTAATTATACATATAATGAAATGGAATCGAAGATTGTCAGATGATGTGTTACCCGCCGGAATCTGTGATTATATAGTTCAATGGACACGCTGTGTGCACATGGCACATATATTATACATATATTTTATGTATACGTACACAATTTTTTTTTATTTAATAATAAAAATTATGAATAAACATAATGAATTTAATTTAATTAATTTAATTAATTTAGTTAATCGCGCACGGATTGTGAGCATTAATGTAGAAGGTGGTCACTTCTAAATTTGTAAAAATTCTCGAGGGAAAGAATCGAAGTCCTTGGGTGTACGTATGTGTGTAAGGGAGACCGGGTCTCGTTGGCACAAGAGGTAAGTTGGCATTGCGTTCCGTTTATATATTTGTGGCGAAAGAAATAATGGAAGAGTTACTGCAAAATATCTAACATAGATCCTTTTCCTTAAGTTTCATTTAAATCAAATAAGTATTATAATAAAAAAAAAAGAAAATCTAATTCACGGGGAATCAAGTATATTTTCGAGCTTTTCAATATTTCGTATTAATGTTTCTCAGCTTGAGAAAATAAATCTAAATGACGTATTATATCAGTTAAAAGAAAAGTTTTCGTTACTATATGGCATGTTATTTTAAGTAATAACAGTAATTTGTTATAATAAAATCATTAAAATCAAATGTATGTAGAGATGGGGTACGTTGGCTTATATTTAACGCAACTGACGCAATGTCAGCTATAGGTTAGCAATGTTAGCATGCTGTGCTGTTACCGTGCGCGCGTGAGACGTGTCGTGACATGTACTACCGTGTATAAATATGCATGTGATAAAAGCAGAAAATGGTAAATACTTTGTATATATTTCTTATGAGAAAACGAATGTAAGTAATGTAGTTGTTACGATGACTACAATGAATATAACCTACTTATTTTCACGGTCAGATTTGTGATTAATTTTTTCTATACATTGAATTGTCTTAATATTTGAGCATGTTTCATATTTTTGAGTGCTTTCTATTTAGCAACATAAATCAACGTAAATATTATACTGTCTTCTTTGGCAGTTAACTTCAATGAGTAACAAAGACATTTAGTGTTGACCGTTTGTATATATGGGCAACTTAACCCGTGACATGTACCAATTTACCCCGCTATCGGGGCAAGCTGGCTGCAATGCAGCGTGTTCATATTTCACTTACTACAAAGAAACTATACACTATACAGGATCATTCCTAGCATGAAAATGTAGAAAAAGGTTCTTTCTATCATATTAGCATAATTTAATCATAACAATCAGTCATTTAAAGGATTTAATACCTAAAACTGTGAAAGCTGTGCCAACGAGACCCGGTCTCCCCTACCTTCTCTCGATCTGCGCATCACTGTTATCAACTCCGTAGGTTCCGATCCCCGATCATAGTGAATCAATCACAATGGTTGCGTTCGTTGCGTTCAAATGATAAGTTTTCAGTTTGGCAGTTGTGGATCCGAAAAATAACTAAAATGTACCTAAATATATAGGTACTGGTACACAAGAAATGGTACTTAGGTATAGGTAGAGACCCTCTAATTAGAGTCGCGACACGAGAACAGCCAATTTTGATTGGTTCGTCATTTTTCAGCAATTCCCGCCAATATTCGAATGTCAATATTGGCTGCATTCGGGATCGTTGCTCGGATGCCTCGGATTCATCATCTGTCCTTATTTAACATTTAATGTTAAACAAGAACGGATAAATCCAAGGCATCGGAGGCCTCCGAGCGACGTTTCCGAACATAGCCATTGTAGGAATAGGCGATGTACGTATCGATACGTTAAAAATCGTTTGCAAACTAATCTATTTTGTAAAGAATCAATTTTTCCAACCAAACCAAGCATAGAATGACAGAAATAGCGTTAATAGCATCTCCCTGAACGCACATTTTTTCCAACATTTGTCGCCCATAACGCTCGACATCACGCGGAAATATTTTCATTACGTAGCCTTTGGCTACAGAATTATTGCAAAATGGGGCTGCACACCCAACCATTTTGCAATAATTTTTAATAATGTTCTAAAAGTACTATAGAAAGACGTATCTTATATATATACGGGATCATGACTCACACAAGAACTATGAAGGTTAGAAAGAGACACAATATATTCCTCTCTCTTTCTTGTGATTTTGCTGAAACTAGAGACTTTTAATATAAAGAGACCGTAAAAGAGTGTCTCTAACTGGAGTCCTCCGTTCCTTGTGTCGCGACTCTGATTAGAGGATCTCTAGGTATAGGTATAGGTATCAGAAAAAAAAGTACCTCGGTACAGTTATTAAGTACACAAATTTGTATCTAGTTACAGTACCTAAGTACTTGTATCTAGGTACTGCACAACACTGGTTCTGTATACGGAAATTATATTCTTTCTGAAAATAAAAAACAATTAGACTAAAGGATAGCTATCGAAGAGACAGTATATGAAAGAAAAATTGATCTTATAAAATAATAGGGTCATTATAATTTATATTATACTTTTTAAAGCAATCCAGCGCGCATATAATTTAGCACTACAATTTAGTACGGACTCGTACCACATTTGTTTACGATACCGTGATTTTATCGCCAATACGTAGCTATCTAGTTCGTACATCGAAAATAAATGTACTGGCGCTAATGTATGGAGGTTTCTCTCTGCTAGCAGAGAGAAACCTGAGAGCGGCCATCCCAGCCTTTTTCCTGTAATGCTTCTAACTCCCCGTACACTAGCGACACCAACGTCCATTTTCGAGCTGCGGGAACTACGTACCACGTCCATTTTCGAGATCCCCAAGTTCCGCCGATAAAATCGTATCATCGAAAGTGGACGTGGTACACCACAAATTATAGATGTGAAGAAAAAACTATTTTTCGACATTGTTGATAAATAAATTTTACATTATGATGCTACAACCACGAATTGCAGATAAAGATAATATTATGCATATATAATATGTGTATTTATTATATATATGTATATGTATGTATGCATACATATAGTGTCAAAAGTCGGGAAAACGCCCGAATATCTCGAAAATAAAACATTTTTGAGAAAAGTGTTTCAGACAAAAGTTATAGGGTTTAAAAAAATCTATTCACACTGATCACAGCCCCTTAACCTTGAGTGGCCAAGGCCAGGTCAAGGTCACATCGATGCGGTGTTCCTGATGGAAATAAATCGCTGAAATCGTTGAAATCTCTAATAATTTAACAGAATTATTCCAGAGATTTCAGTAATTTAACGGACTACTATAAATTATAACGGTCCTTCTTGCGAGTATTTCGATATTTGTTTTTTTACGTTTATATTATTCTACATTTTTATTTCTAATTATTTTACCTTATTTCGCTAATCATTTCACATTAAAATACAAATTTTGATACTATCTTTGATAATATTCAAAAGGTTGTTCTGTTTTCATCAAATATATTTGCAAGCCGTTGAATAAAGTTGGAATTCTTGTAATTGTAAGCAAACATGTACATTTAATTTAAAGTTGTAAAGAAAATTTAAATAAATAAAAACAAATCAACCTGAAGAGGCCCTCCACCACCCCCGCTGATTTTATCGGCGGG
>NW_017300132.1:1009953-1012326 GCF_001594075.2 Trachymyrmex cornetzi
ATATATAACATTTATATTCCCGGGAATCGTTGTGCAAATTATAAATGTAAATATGATTATAGCATTCATCTGGACATAGTTTACATAAATTTTATATTACGTACCTAATATTATTATACATACAATTTATTTACAATAAAGTTAATTACAATATTAACGCGTTACATAATTTGTATGTGTACAGAATTTTACAAAAATATTTAATTTTAGGGTAGCTGAAATAAAATTTGAAATTAATTTGGTTTATTTTTATATTTGATAATTGAAAAGAGATGCTGATAATAAAATAAAACTTAAAATTAATTTAAAATTGTATTCAATTTTTAATCCCTCATTTTCAATTATCAAATATGTACATAGACGTGTTTAATCCTACCTATCTGTACTTATCATCCTACCTATACAGTTCCTACCTATATATATCCATACTTATTGTCCTACCTACCCGTATCTTTCTTTATTCGTGTCTATTCGCGGATACCCACCCGTGTATTCCTACCTATATTACATCATGAATGTGTAATAGCACATAATAACCGTGAATATAATACGTTAATGGTTGCGTTCAGAGAAAGTACCTTTTCGACTGTTATAAAATTCTTCAATACGGTTGATTCTTGCTTTTGCTTCCTTATGGATTTAAATGTACAAATCAATCATATAGAAGAATTTTACAATAGTTGCAAAGCTGTTTTCTCTGTTGAACGCAGCCAATGTCTACACTGAGAAAAAATAGCCTAAATTTAAATAAATATTTATTTGAGTACTGCCAACTAAACGTTTACTTACAATAAATAAATATTTACTTGATAAAAAAAAGTGATTGTTAAATCAAATTAATGTTTTTTGTACCAAATAAATATATGTTTATGTTTAAAAATATTTTATGGGTACAACTGAAAGAAAAGATTGACTGCAACAATTTAGATAGTAAAATATGGCATAGCATTTTTAATCGACTGCAGCACCAGTTTTCGATTGTAGCAGCAAATTTTTAATTGCGTTAGTCTATCGAAATCATATACTGACATTGCGGACAGGCTAACGCAACTAAAAATTTGCTGCTACAACCAAAAACTGGTTGCTGCAGCCGATTAAAAATGCTATGCCATAGTTTATTATTTAAATTGTTGCAATAACCAATCTTTTCTTTCAGTGTACTATTCAAATAAATATTGAAATTCAAGATATTTTTTTCTCAGTATAACCATATTCTATCGCGTACTAAACTCAGTGGGATAATTTAATCATATCAATAATAAATAAGCAATAAGCTTATATAATTAAAACAGGCTCTTTCAATCTTTAAAATACAAAAAGAATTAACAAATAACAGGGCTAATGAGAGTCAGCGCGAATAATTAAGCGTAAGTTTTGTAGATTTTTTTTAATCAGTACTAAACTTGCGCTTGATTATCCACGTTGTCTCTTATTAGCCCTGTTGATTGTTGGTTTTTTTTGTATTTTAAATAACTCAAAAAATATAACTCGCAATTTGCGAGCAAATTACCCTCCCGAATATTCAGTTTACCTTTTACAAATTTAGATTGGTGTCACACCACACCAACCTACCTCTCAATGAGCAGAGTGTCTAAAATCGGCGCATAAAACAACTTTAAGATATCTTTAAGAATTCTTTAAAAAAACATCTTTAAGATATTTCATAAAGAATTCTGAAAGATACCTTAAAGTTGTCTTATGCGTCGATTTTAGACACTCTGCTCATTGGGTTCGTAGAGATTCTCTTCTTTCTTCTGGCCAGATTGAACTCACCTTTCGTTGCTCCTGGCCAACATTCTGGCTTCATAAGCCAGAAATCGGCAACAAGGAGAAATACTCCTTTTTGCTGCCGACTGCTGCCGACTAATATTGCCGGCAATAAGCGTAAGACTTTACGCTCTTGTATGATGCGCGAAACACGAACGCGTCGCGAAGAGGCCATCATATTAATAAAATTGACTAAATATTAATATAAATAATTATATCATAAATAATAATAATAATTCTATTAATATATGAATAAATTTCGCGTTTATTCAAAATCAAAAATATAAATATTTGACTAAAAATAAATCTAAATTTACAAAATCTTCATGTCAATAACGTTTTTATTTCAAGGGTCTCGGAACTAGATTAAATTTCTTGATGTAAATTTTAGAATGTATGTAATCAAAAAAACTTAATTTAAAAATAAGTGACTGAAAATTACTAAATCGATTATTATCCGATAAAATTCAAGGCCCATGTACGTATTTTTAACGATTCGAACGATCCGTTGCTGAATCTCATCACAAAACATGCAGAGATGAGAAATTCAGATGAATGATGCAAGATCCGAAAGGGATACTTTTCCCTCACACACACACACACACA
>NW_017300132.1:1016478-1022231 GCF_001594075.2 Trachymyrmex cornetzi
TTATATAATGCCGATCATACAACTTATTCAAAATAAAAAATTTTAAATAAGTTTCAGAAACTTATTTAAAATATAAAATCGTAGGAATCGGTAAAAAACTGATACGACGTGTTTAAAATAAAAAATATAAAATAGATTCCGGAAACTTATTAAAAATATTAAATTAGAAATAAGTCAGAAATGTAGTTATTTAAAATACTAAATAACCCTTTTAATTTTTTTATTTAAAATATATACTTTAATTTTCAGAGCTTTTACAAGTTTATAAAAATTATTAACCAATTTTTGCGTTTATTTTGACATCTTTAGGAAGTATTTGTACAGTTGTACATTTATAACAAATTGTATATAAATTGTTATAACTAAATATAGTTAACAAAATGAGGAAAATGTACTTTTTTATACAAAAATGTAAAACTCTGAAACAAAAATATCTTAAGGAAAAATACATTTCACAACATCTTAAAGTCGACATCTACAAAAGACGAGGTGGTAACCACTTAATGTAATCGTGGGACAGAGTCCTCGAAATCTTTATAAAATTCGTATGAAATCTCTATGTATAATGCGATAATTACGTATGCAATTACGATAAATCATTGTATAATATTAAATAAATTCATATATTTTACCAAATGACTTAAGTGGTCTGTTTTCTGTTCCTGCACTAGACTGTTCTAGAACCCTCTTTCTCGCTTTAAACAAATATCAAACGTATATCTTTCTCACTTTAAGTTCCAAAAGTGTACTAGTTCAGCCACAGAAAACAGACCTCATATGTAGTGAAAAAAATTATTTGTAATCAGATGAAATCATATGATGTCATATAATCTGTAGGACAATATTTCAGCTAGTGATTACCCTCTCGACAAAAGAAAAAATCGTTCAAGTGTTGGTTGTCCAAAAAATTTGATTGTTTAGTATCCCGAAAATTATGTTTTTTAATAAGCATGAATAGCTATAAATTGAAGATATATTGCATTTACATTTTAAACAATGCATTTTATTATTACAGTAATAAAAAACGGAGTCGTTTAAAAACTTATTTAATTTTTCAAGATATAGATTCAATAGACAGAATCTGTAGAAAGGTATATCCAAAACAGTGAGAGGGCTTCTTGTCAGAGCAAAAGCTTGTCGATAAATGATGAACATTGGAAACAGATATATGTTGTTTTAAGTATAATATGCATTTTTAAACATTGACTCCGTTTTTTCGGTACAATACTTTTTTTCAATTTAATTTTATTTATATTTATGCATAGATGTACCTCGAGACTCTTATTGACCACTGACTTCATCTATTTTACGATTTTAAAAAACTTATCTAGTCGACTCCACTTTTTTCATCTTTAAACGAAAAAACTAGAAAGTTTCGACAATTATCAAGTAAAGGACGTAATTTTTAATAATTTATTTAATGTAATATATTGTCCAACCTTTGACATAGTTCCTTACATATACACTTTTGCGCACAAATAAAAATTTTAGAAACGGAGTTATTTTTGCCTACATGTATTATTGTCTACATGTATTATTGCCTACATGAATTATTGCCTACATGTATTATTGTCTACAAATATTATTGCCTACAACTCGATTGCCTACATGCACCTTTGCGCACAAATAAAAATGTTAAAAACGGAGTTACTTTTGCCTACATGTATTATTGCCTACATGTATTATTGCCTGCAAATATTATTGCCTACAGCTCTATTGCTTACATGTATTATTGCCTACAAGTACTTTTGCGCACACTTAAAAATTTCAAAAATAAAGTCACATTTGTCTACATGTATTATTGCCTACAGCTCTATTGCCTACATACATTATTGCCTACAGCTCAAAATTTTCCACGCGAAATGAGGGTTACCTTACATCAGCAAATGGTTTGGTTAGGGTTAGATTTTTTTGGGAAAATATTCCAAGCGGACAATGTCTACACTGACACCCCACTGTTCACATGACAGATTTCCTAAAAATATAATTTATTTTCTTATTTAACTTTAATTTTATATTTGTGCATCAAAGTGCTTGTAGACAATCGAACTGTGGGCAATAATACATGTAAGCTATCGAATGGTAGGCAATAATATATGTAGGCAATCGAGCTTTAGGCAATAATACATGTAGGCAAAAGTAACTCTGCTTCTAAAAGTTTTATTTGTGCGCAAAAGTGCATGTAGGCAATTGAGCTGTAGGCAATAATACATGTAGGCAATCGATTTGTAGGCAAAAGAGATGTAGGCAAATGGTGCTGTAGGTAAAAAATTTGTAGGCAAAAGGAGCCCTCTCGGATAAAACATAAAATTGTTGGGGTTTACTTTACAGTTGCAAATATCCCTGTTTGGCAACGTGTTAAAATAAATCAAATTAATTTAGTTGCTTTAATTTATGAAAAAGATCTGAAAAGACTTGGAATGTCAGAGCTTTTCAATATTATTATACAAGACTTAAAAGATAGGTATAGAAATCAATTATAAAAATGAAAAAATAATTCTTAAAGGAACATTGGTAGCTTTAGTAAGAGATAATTTAGGCAGTCACTTTATTGGTGGATTCAATGAGAACTTTAATAGTCAGGTTATTTCTGTCGTTTTTGTCATATTAATAAAATAAAAGAAAATTCACAACTTATAACATCAAAATTTAAAAAAAGAACAGTAGAAACTTATAAAGAAGATATAAATAATATAGTAAATGATAATCAAGCAAGTAGAGAAATTAAATCAAATTCTGTTTTTAATAATTTAAACTTTTTTCATGTCTGCCAACCTGGATTGCCATCTTGTATTTCATATGATCTTTTTGTAGGGATTTTTCAATATGATGTCATGTTGATAATTAAAATGAATTAGTTACTAAAAAAGTATTGACTTATGAATACATTAATGATAAACTCAGCAATATTTGTTTTCAAAATGAAGAGAAAATATACTTACCATCAATAAAAAAAGTCAGAAAAGTTAAATGGCACTCATAGTCAAAATATGAAATTATTAAACATATTAAACATATTACCATTTGTCTTGATTAGATTAAGTAACTTATATAACTTTTGAAGAGTAGAAATTACTTCTTCTTTTACGAAAAATAGTTAACATTGTGGTAGCTTTTAAAATATCGATCGGTCAAATTGCATTGTTGCACTATTTGATAGAAGAATACTTGGAAGCTTATCATAAATTATTTCCGTCTAAGAAATTAAAACCTAAACATCATTATTTAATCCATTATTCTAATTTAATAAGAGAATTCGGCCCATTACGACATTTATGGACTTTAGCATTTGAACACAAACATCAATATTTTAAAAATGTTGTTCGTCATACGTCTAATTATAAAAATGTCCTTTTTTCTCTCTCTCGAAAACATCAACTTTTACAAGCTTATAACTCTTCTTTGAATTTTTTGTATTATAATAAAATTATATCAGAAGATGCGCTATACTTCTTGAGCAAAACATAGTATTCCAAGAGATAAATAAAGTTCATAAGATTCATGAAAATCAATATTATTTTTCTTTTTCAGCAAGCTTTAAAGGAATAACTTATAAGAAAAATAGTTTTGTGTCATACGGCATAGACACTCCCGGGTACTATAATCTATGTTAAATTGAATGTCTTGTTATCGATGTAAAATTTGAAAATTTGTACTTTTTTGGTACTAAAATAAGCATTTATTACAATTCAACTAATGGTTTATTTGAAAAGTTATCAATAGAGGATAAAGAGGGAAAATATTTATTAGTTATAAAGATCTTATCTCTCCCGAAATTGTCTTAATGCAAGATATTATTTTATTTCAAATCCGCACCTTTCGAAGAATATTAAATGTATCTATTATATTTTTTTTTATTTATAGTTGTGAATTTTATTTTTAGTAAAACTTAAGTTACTTTTCATTTACACACAAGTGGAATTGTATAAGGCCTATTACACTTTTTCTTTATGACAAAAGAGTTATTTAATTATTGACATAATTTTTTCTATTATGTACATTAAGTATTTTTTTAAATAATATTAAAAGTAGGTCATAAAAGCTAGGAGTTTTAAAGCTATGAGATATACATATAGAGTTTTGAAAGTTATAAGAAGTCCACATCTTGAATGATTTTTTAGAAAATTATCATTACAATCATAAGAAGTGCGATTTTTAAAGCAATTGACAAAATCGTGAAAAATTTAGCTATTTTTGATACATTTAAAGCTGATTAATATGTTGAGCCTTTTAAGCTTTACGGAATAATGTTGGACATTAAAATTTCCTATTAATAATATCCTATGTTTTCATTTCATGTTAATTAAAGTTTTCAATTTAAAATGTGTTACATCTTATTTCAATTATGTGAGATCACAGTTATTGAGTTCTTTTTTTTCACTTTTTAGTTATTCTGGAACCCTATAATATGCATCTTTTTAAAGTATGGACAAAAAGGGGCGAAAAAAAAACCTTTGTAACAATTGCACAAGATCAAAATATATACGAGAATTTAATACTGCAAGGTTTGTTATTTTATTAATAACTGTTTCATACTTGATTTTTAAAATTATGATTTTTTTCAACATCTAAAAAATTAGGAATAAATGGAAGTGGTCTAGTTTTAGAATCTGATGAAACATCAATAACTGAAGATGAGGTGTTGTTATTAATTAAGAATGAGACACTCATTCTTCTAGAGAAAGACCAAGTTTTGGATAAAATGTTAGACTCACCTATTACTACCAGATCTGTTGACAACTGTAGCATACTTGATGTATCCAACATAACATTCATTGAATCGGACTTAAACACAATTTCGAATTACGAGAGAAAGGAAAACATAGCAGATATTTCAAATGAAGATCAAGCGAAGTCTGCTAGTATCCAAGTAATTAATATTTACGAAGACTTCAATTGGATTGACTATAAAATACCTTGGAAAATAAAGTTCCAATCGATATGTCAAAAACATGTGAAGAAGGCATTAGAAATAAAAGTATTTTATTACTGAGATCTGTCATATAATAGTGAATGATATGAGACAAATAAAAAAAAACGTACCAACTCGATTACTAAAAAAAATTGCCTTCGAAATGGTACAGAAATACCCTGAAACCTTCATAGATAAAGATGAAGATGGACATATTTTGGGTGATGGATCTTGTACAATGTTCCATAAACTACGAGAACACTGTTGTTATATGAAACGAACAGCAAGCAAACAATCTGAAGAAAAATCGAAAACAATTCAAATTAAAAAACGTAAATTTCATGTAATGGCAGGTTGTTCGAATTATCAGGATTTACCTTCTTCTAGTACTTCAATAAATGCTAAAGATGTTTTTGAAGAAACTCATGATGAAGAATCGTTTGCAGATATGATGGAAACTTGTTGTATACAACAACGCAAATTTTTAGAGAATTTTGAACAGCCACTCTCTTTGAATGACATAAAAAAAAAATTTCCTATTCTTTTTAAACTGGAAAGTGTTATATTTCACTTCAATAAACTTATTGGAAAAAGATTAAACAATTTACCGGAAATTATGAAAAAAAAGTCCACAAAAATAGTGAAATACGCAATTCAAAATAAATATTTACATTTAAATAATAATGAAGATTATTATATCCAATCATTGAGGTTCTTTGCACTTTATTTTAAAGAAGATTTTGGAAAAATGTATTATAAAATCGAGGTAAAAATTGTTAGACCTATATATTTTGAAGACTTTATTATTATAAATTTATGTAGCTATATATATATATATATA
>NW_017300132.1:1025444-1096144 GCF_001594075.2 Trachymyrmex cornetzi
GCGTTCGCGGAATACCGGAGGCTAAATGAGGTGAATCTTGCGTTTCTTTTCGACCCGGCTCGTCGAAATTATATGAATATATATCGTCCTTCCTCCTTCGTAGTTGAATTCTCACCGGTTCAAATACGCGTTCGCGACAAGTGTGTGCAACATTCGTTTCCGACAGCGACGGGGGATTATTTGTGCGTGAGATAATGCGTGCGGAAGCCAGATTTACTTGCGATCTTGACGATGAATGTTCTCGATCGCCTCTTTCGTGCTTTTCGTTGCGATCGAGGACAGTGGAATCGCGAGTTAGTCGCGTTCGCGGAATGCCGGAGGCTAAATGAGGTGAATCTTGCGTTTCTTTTCGACCCGGCTCGTCGAAATTATATAAATATATATTTTCGTGTGTATATTTAGTTTCATGTGTATATGTAATGTGCTTCAGGTGCAGTAAAAGGAGAAAACGAAAGCGGAGGATGCCTAGCCAATGGATCTTCAAAGTGTTCGGCAACGGCCACGAATGAACTTTCCGTCTTCACTGTTCGGACACAAAGGCAAAGCTGAGTAATTGGATCGGATTTGTCAGGTACGCATTTCATTTTTGACAAAATAAAATATAGTCATTAAGATTAAAATGTTAATGTAATTTTATAAAACCAAATTTTACATAATATATAAAATAACGGTTTTTACTGTATGAGAATCGGTAGTCATTTCTAGTCTTCGATTACACATATTATAGTTAAAATACAAAGCGATTTATAATTTTAAGCCTCATTTATATACAGTGGTCGCACGGGCTGTGTCGCATGTCGTATATGAGATTGGTCGCGTTCAGCGGACTCAACAATTTAATGATCATTTGCTGTTATTGATGTGTTCTTTTAGATTTTAGAAGAACACGTCAATAACGAATGGTCATTCAAGGTCCAGGGGCTGTGATCAGTGTGAATAGATTTTTTTAAACCCTATAACTTTTGTCTGAAACACTTTTCTCAAAAATGCTTTATTTTCGAGATATTCGGGCATTTCCCCACTTTTGACACTATATATGTATATATACATACATATACATATATATAATTATTACACATATTATATATGCATAATATTATCTTTATCTGCAATTCGTGGTTGTAGCATCATAATGTAAAATTTATTTATCAACAATGTCGAAAAATAGTTTTTTCTTCACATCTATAATTTGTGGTGTACCACGTCCACTTTCGACGATACGATTTTATCGGCGAAACGGGGGGATATCGAAAATGGACGTGGTACGTAGTTCCCGCAGCTCGAAAATGGACGCTGGTGTCGCTAGTACGAGGAGTTAAGCTGGAAACACAATAGACACAGGCAATAGATACAGGCAACAGGGAATAACGAGCCGTCCAATCAGAGCTTTGGGGTGTAAGTTCGATATTATATCCCAGAGCTTTGATTGGACGGCTCGTTATTCCCTGTTGCTTTTGTCTATTGCCTGTGTCTATTGTGTTTCCAGCTTTAGAAGCATTACAGAAAAAAGGCTGGGATGGCCGCTCTCAAGTTTCTCTGTTCTGCTAGTCGGTTATAGGTGTTGCGTTGGTGTGGTGGTCGAGTGTGACGAATGACAACGTCATTTACGTCACTTTTGGTAGAAGATGGTTATTTTATTTTTAGGTTATCGTGTCGAGTGACATTTCTACTGTTTCTTTTCGTAATTTTTAAACTTTTTCATTCAATATGACTTACTTGAATCAACCAGATTACGTGCGTTACTTGTGCAATTGTGGCTCCTTAAAACCTATATCGAAGATATATTTCTGCCGACATTGCTTGATGATACGATGTGGCTATTGTGTCTGTCAGGAGGTGCGATTTTTTTTAATCTATAATTAAATTCGAACAAATGAATATAATAGAAAATATATTTAATACTGAATATTCACAAAATGTACTCTAACGTTTATAAAGTTCTTTTTATAAAAAAATGTCTTTTGCGTTTAGGTTGACTCTCATTATTGTCCCAATTGCATGGAAAATTTGCCCTCATCGGAAGTACGTCTTAAAAAGAACAAGTATGCTTATATATATTAGACTTTATATGTTAGAGGTAGAGATTATGAATTCAGTTATTGTATCGAATAATTTGTATTGACAGATGTTCCAATTGCTTCGATTGCCCTTGCTGTTTTCAAACGTTATCGACAAGAGCAGGACTAGCACCTGTAAGAGCAGCAGCACCAACTGAGGGGGAAGAAAACAAGGATGTTAAAGCCACTCCAAAAAAAGTATATTATCTATTTTGTTCATTGTGCCGATGGAGTTCTCGAGATGCAGGAATACCTGATCAATCCGTAGGTAAGAAGTTTTGCTATTAAATAATTTTCTAAATAAAAGCCGAGAGTAAAGAACATTTTCCTAATTTATACTTTGAATTGTTATAATAAATAGAGAAAGGGTTGATGAATCTATAGATAGCCATGCTGCTTATTTATCTGATTATACTGATTATATTCTTTTATATTTATCTATTGATATATGTAAGATATGTTAGATAATTTCAAATGATTGTATAATTAGACAAATAAGCAGTCATCTAGCTTGGCTTATTAGCCCTTTCTCTATTTATTGCAATTATTTTTAATTTTCAGAGCCTTTGTGTCAATTTTATTATATTTTCAATTTCTGCTTGTAGCAACTGGAGGATGGCCCGAACAGGAAAATCCACATGTAATGCGTATTAACGCTCTTATTGATTATCACAAAGTATTAGCCTCTATAGAGAAACAGCAATGTGAAAGGAAGAAAATTCATCCAAAACGCTCCTTTATGCCAGCTGTAAGTTCAGTGAGAATTATTGTAATTATTTATTTGTTTAAAAACGTCTTCCTAATTATATTTGCTTGCCAATAGCAGACAATGTACAGTTTTACATCGGCGTTGGTTCGAAAGCGTATTGGACGTCCCATGAAACCACCAATGCAATCTCAATCATCTGCTCAGCCAGTACCATCCATTGCAAGTGAAGAAGTGGATGAATTACTAAGCGACATATTTACAGAATCTGTGGATATAACTAAAAGTAAGAAAATTTTCAATGACATAAGTGGCAACATTGATAAACTTTGTTTTAAACATATATAATTTCGTGTAATAGTTACTTCGTTGGAACAAAGATTACAGCATCCGGATGTACAAGCTGAGAAAATAAACGAATTACGTCCTCAACACAGACAGTTTTTAGTCAAAAGATCGCAACGTTGCAGAGTGTGTGAACATAATGTTAGCAAATCAGATCTCTGTCCTCAATCAACAAAGTTCAAGATTTTACTAGCTGCATTGTAAATATTATAAGTATTAAAGGATCAATTATTAACATTAGTCATGTTACTAATACATAAAATAATATATACAATAATTTTGATTTTTATCATATTCTTGAACGTATAATCAAAGTTGTATTCTTTTTTTAGTTATCATATCCCAGAAGTCAAGATTGTTACTTGTGAACCACTTCGACCAGGGAAATCAAGCGAACTGCTTCTAAAATTCTGCAATCCAACGCAGCATCAAACTCAGATAACTATATTGCCTTTGAATACTTTGTTATCTACTTCACTCACTGAGGAAAAAGACATTAAACAAGAGGATACGCAAGTAATATCAAATTAGACTTTTATCATAAACTGCAACATTTTAATAATTTGGTTATAATTGCAGATGAGTGAATCTTCGAATGTATTGCCATCTACTGTACGACAAGCACCTATAACAGAAGATCCTAAGGCAATAAAAGTAGTACCGAATGCAGATTTGATATTGCCTCACAGTTCATTGATTCTTCCACCAAGAGATGATGCTGCTGAATATGATGATACAAATGATAATCATAATTTTCAGGATGATCCAAAGTACGTGAAATATACAAATTACGTAAAGTTAATATAAAAAGATAATATGAATTTCATTATTTATACAATTTTTTTAGACTTGTAGTATGGCGAAAAGGAAATAAAGCAGTCATACGTTTGCACGTAATTCCACATGATACAAATAAAGATAATGAAGATCCAATTATAGTTGGATTTGTCATGCAACATGGATATGTAAATACTATTGCAGCGCTAGAACATAAATCTCCGCAAAAAGTAGATGTGAAGGTCAAGTTATATCTTACTGTTGGCCAGTTAGTTGGCGAAACGTAATCTTTTTCAAATTCATTATAATTGCAAAATAGAATACTCTCAAAATAGAATACATAAATGCTTTATAGTTTTTTCAGTATTCGATTATAAATTAAATATTTATACTTCGATGTATTATTTTTGTGTTAAGCTTGATATTCGTAATATATCCATTGATAGTCTATATATTTGAATACAAAATGTAAGAATGCTTTTAATCATTTATCTAATTTTTTATATCGTAATTAAAAAAGAAAATTAAATCTTATTAAGAATACTTGTTATTATAATTTATATATACATATATATGTATATATTTTTTCATATATCATGAAAATTGTTCCTTTTAAGGACATGGTAATAATAAAACGAACATAAATTTTTAAGCTGTCACCTATATAAAAAACAAAAAAATGTGCTTTACAAAAATGCAATGTTCTTGTTTTTTTTAAATATGTTTATTGAAAGATAATACACCCCATACAGAAAGCCATAAGAACAGCTTATAGCCTACGTCCACGACGACCTCCCTTCCTGCGAGTAGAATCTGATGGAATAGGAGTAACATCTTCAATACGACCAATTTTCATGCTTGACCGAGCTAAAGCTCGCAGAGCAGATTGTGCACCTGGGCCAGGAGTCTTTGTTTTATTGCCTCCCGTAGCTCTCAATTTGATGTGCAGTGCTGTGATGCCCAAAGATTTACATTTTTCTGCAACATCCTACAAAACAAAAAATTATAGTTTACATTATATCAATATTTTAATATATCGAATAATTATAATTGATAAAGGACATGTTTGAATGTCTTTTTTTTACAGAGAAAAAGTGCATGATACAAGCACATGTTCTCAATTATTAAAAAGAACTTGCTATTCCACACACACGTGAACGCTCCTTAGATTATAATTATCTTACATCTAGGTGCTGCCTGGATGTGGATAATAATACATTTTCTCAAACTAATTTGAATGTAATGATAATTAAGTTAAACAACCTGAGCTGCAAGCATAGCTGCATAAGGCGAGGCTTCATCACGATCTGCTTTTACCTTCATGCCACCAGTAACTCTAGCAATTGTTTCTCTATAAATGCAGACACATAATTTTATCTCAATGTTGTTGAATTATTATTATAGGGTCATATAGTATAATAAGGGAACTCTATAATGTCCTGGAAAACTTATAAGGAGGAACGAGAGGATTCTGCTCAACAAGAATGAATCAAGAGAGATAATTGATACAGAGATCATTTTTTCAGCTTTGTATTTATTATTTGTTAGGAAAATTGGGACAACACAACGTAGCACAAAACAATACAATCCCTTAGACGCCTGAGAAATATCCTGTAGGTATTGTTTATCAGCTTAGCTGTTTTGATGATGGAAACTTTCTAGCATGTTATAGAGCTTATTGGATAACAATCATGTTACTTTTTCTCGAGAACAGAAATGTAAAAAGTAAATATTTTTACGTATGTATGTACATTTATACACATAGAAAATTTTTACTTTTCATATTTCTGTTCTAGAAAAGTTACATGATTGAGCTCCCTGATTATAATCTAACATAAATCTAGTACAAACCTGCCCGACAGATCAGTAACGTGGACAAATGTGTCGTTGAAGCTAGCAAAGATGTGAGCTACTCCGAATACAACTTCTCCTTCACGAAGTTGAGGCCCGAGAGAGACCTGTACTTCTTCCTTCTGTACCTTTCCTCTTTTTGGCGGCATTTCTAAAAAAACAACGGGTATCTTCGTTTATTATTTTGTAACTCGATCATCTGCTATTATACTTATTATAATATCCGTATAAACATTTTCGAGATAGATTTTAAGGTTATGTCGATGCGAAAATTCATCCAAATACATCCACACATGCTGCTAAGTACAAAGCTATTTCGCAGTTGAAACTTACTTATAAATACTTAATTAATGAATCTAATTTAATATTTTTGATAAATAAAACGATATTCGTGGTATCCGTGTTTAAAATACCTGCGAATTGTAAGGATTATAACCTTCCAGTTCCAGCACGATTTAATAGAAACCTTAAAAAGAAGGACGCTTCCGGTGACGCAGTTTCTCTAACCAAAATGCGATCGTTCTGCGCATGATAGGGAATTTAACTGTCGTTGTTTAATGATAACCGGATATCCAATAGAAATTCGTTTCGTGGAAACAGTACTAGTTAAATTCCTTTTATTGGATATCGAATCTTACAGACAAGATTTTGAAAGACTAAATTTAAACATCAAAAATATCTTCTTTTAACCAACTTACATTGTTTCTTCAAATACGTAACGATAAATGCACAAATGTTTGTTGTAAATTTTATTAAATTTGGTATTCATACAAAATAGTATTTATAATAATGTTCACTCTCATATGCATATCTTTTCTTGTAGTACTTAATAATTAATTATAACCACTTATAATAACTGCTTGAGTTTTCGACTAAACACTTTTTGAATTTTGTTTAACAATTGGCGTACTTATTAAATATTTAAATTAAAATATTTTAACACACGTATACATTTCATGCAGTACTTAATAATTAATCGGAATCACTTATAATAACGTGATCAATTTTTTTCGACTGTGCACTTCCGGAACTCTATTCAAAAACAGATGTAATCATTAAATATTTAAATTAACATATTTTAAAGATAAATATTTTTAAACTATTACTCATACCAACCAGCATTCTTACAATAGAAGCATTTGTTTCATTAGATTTTCCTCTACCGCGACTTCCTCTCGGACCTCTGGATCCTCTACCGCCTCTTGAACCTCTTCCCCTTCCTTTAGTCTTACTCAAAGTTAAATTTAAATCTTCATCACTGTCATCACTATTTGGTATATTGATGTTGCTTATCTGTAAGCGAGATTGCTTAAGGTCTCTTGAGCTCGTTTGCGGTGATCTGTTTAACCTCCTGTTCTTCTGAAAGCCTTTTGTCGCGGAAAACTTTAATTTCTTCACGAATATCTTCTGGTGTTTCAACATTTTGCGCTCTTAAATATTCTATGGTCCTTTTCATTTGATTTCTAATAAGTAAATCCATAAAATAATTTAACAAAAATGTGAGTTGTTTTCGAATATTAATTCAGAAAAGAAATTATCACTAATTACTACCTTACGACACTTCTAAAGACATCTAAATCGCTTTTCTCAACATATCGATTTAAGGCTTCATTCATTGCTGTTACAGTTAATACTGTTAATTTATCTTTATTTTCTTCCATATCAAAATATTTTTTAATTCCTCCTTGCACTGTGCTAGTCCAATTTTCCCCTTTCTATAAAAAGAAAAACTCCAGACAATGGTATAAAATGGTATAAAACAAAATCAGTTTAATAAGGAAACTATGTATTTTTTACATCTCCTTCGAATAATTCTGCAATTTCATCTGGATCATCAATTTCATCCTCAATACTACGTTTTCCTTTGTCTCCGGTCTTTCTTTTACGGAATAAAATCATGTCCATAGGATTAGCAACTTCATCACAATATCTTTGTGCCAAACTAAAAGCATATTTTTTTTTAAATAAGGAAGAATAAAATATGAAGTATATATGCAATTTCAAATATAATATTAGAATGCAAAATTTTCAACCTTAATGTATCAAATTGTTCACTGTCATCATCATAAAATATTCTTAATCGAATTAAAGGTTGGAGTGGTTGACCAGGATATCCTAAAATGAGTCATTTTATGTATTAAATAAAAATGACATTCACAAGAAATAGTAAAATTAAAATAACTGATATACCTGTGAGTTGTTCAGCAACTTTAGACATGATATTATTTTCAATATATTGATCTACATATTGACTAATAGCATTTGCTAGTGAGACGCAATTTCTCATTTTAATATCATGATCATGAAGAATCAAATTATCAAAAATAAATGGGCGAACACTTTGTAATTTTAAAGGTTTTATTTTGAAGTTACTTTTATTTATTTTAAGAAGACCCACATGTTTGGGTTTTGATTCACTTTCGCATAAAGAAGTAACAATGGAGCTTCCTAAAATTAGTTTAATATATAACAATTTTAGAGAAATAAATTCTGAAATGACCTCCACTTGTATGTCCAAATATATATCACAAAAAATATATAGTTTTACCTGGTTGGGAAATAAAATATTCGCCTTGTTGATTAAATTCAGGCTTAATGCGACATTCATGTTCATGTCCCCAAATAATTAAATTGAGGAATTTATGCAGTTTATCTTCTGATATATAAGCATCACGGACTTTGGCACGATTCTGATGTAAAACAAATATGTTGAAAGTCTCTAGATCCGTTGGCTGTATCAACTCGACCTATTTTCAAAAGTTATATTAGTTATTATTCTCCATGATCACAGACAAAAAAATATGCTTGATACAGGATGTACCTTATCATCTCTATATAGTCTCCACAACCTCTGATCATTGATATAACTCAGACCATAAAGAGCAACATGGGTATTATGTTTTTTCAAAATTAAAGGAGATATAACTATGCGTTTAAGATCTGTCCATTTTCCAAAGTAATTCACAAGTCCAGTAGCTGACAGTATGTCCATTGATCCGACAGTACCAAAACCTAATGGATAACAAACAAGATATAGCTTATATGATTAGAGGTTCAAAGGAAAAAAATTTATATACTTGGATCATCATGATTTCCATGAATGGTAAATACTGGCATTGAGACATTCAAATTCGGATCTTCATAATTCACATGTTTCTGTGCACAGTGTCGGAATATCTGTTCAGAATCACTCAAGAACTCTATCTGGCATTTTCTAAAAATACATTAAAATTATATTGTATTATCATATTAAAAATGTACTATATATAATTTAAAAATATGATGTAAGTTTAATGTCCAATTAAATATTACTTACTTAGGACCCAAACAATATTTTCGCAGTAGCTCTACACACTTAAGTAACGCAGTTTGTGAAGGCTTAGTTTCATGAAACAGGTCACCACCCAACAAAATCATATCAACCTCGTTATCTTTGCCATACTTCAATATTTCTTCAAACGTTACAAAACTCTCATTTGATTGTCCTCCTGTTAAGAGAAATGATAACAATAAAAGTAATACTGATCTTCAGTTTTATATGCATGTCATCTCACGTCTTTTCTTACGTTTATAGCAATTTTGTTGAAAAATACTTTAACGAAAACAAACCTCTCTTTTTACTGTAATCGAAACCAAGATGAATATCCGTAGCTACTAGAATACTAATAGTATCTTGCGGATCTACGTGCGTATTAGCGGATTCTGACATTTTTTATGTATCGTGTGTCAAACACTTGATAATTATTTAATATTTTACAGCTACCCAGTTACTTATCTTGTACGCAGTAGTGAAATAAATGACAATTGGAATGGATTGAAATGGCGCGAAACGCATACATTCGTCGGTATAGCAAAAACGTAGAAGAAGGGAAACACGATAGGTTCGTTCGTTTTCCTTACGCTAGGTGCATTTAGAGGTCTGTTCGCGTTGCGTGCACTTTTTGGTTGCGTGCAGTTGGATGTTTTTAAGTCGGATTTACATCGCAGGTCGAAAGTGAAGCGTATTTGGACCTAAAGACCGCAGCACTGACTTTTGAATAACGCATAACTCATAGTATAAGCAAATCAACCAATAAAAATTCTTCTTTTCCATAAAATGTGAGGAAAGAAAAGATTCTGATTGATTCATTCATTCATGCATTCTGCGTTGTGCAAAAGGGGGTGATCCCGATTGATCACCACTCGATTGGACACCACCAATCACAGTGACCGGTGCCTAGGAGCTTTGTAGTCTCAAGCGCTGTGAGTGGCTCGTGTCCAATTGAGCCGTGTCTAACTGGGTGCCACCCGTGCAAAAGTCTTTGTCGCAGCCCTTAAGCACAAAAATAGCTGTAAACGTTAGCCCGGATCCTCATACAGACACAAGCGTTTTAGCACAGTGCTCTGATTGGTGAAAAGCCGATTGTGGAGGTAAAATTTACCTCCATCATCCGTTTTTCACCAATCAGCAGGGTTGGGTAAGTTAATTTTTTCTTTTAACTAAGTTAAAGTTAACAATCTTGAAAATTTAACTTAGTTAAGATACTAGTTAATGTATAATAAAATTAATTGAATTAAAAGTTAATAAAAAAAAGTAATTGAAAAATTAAAAGTTAAATTTTTTTCTATTTTATGATTTCAGAGTCTTACAAATAACGGAAATGACAAACATATACTAATAACGGAAATGACAAACATTTAGAATATACTCTATATTTTATTTAAACTTTTTATTTATATACACTGTTATATATATAGATTTCAACCTATCAAAAAAACTAGATACATTAAAATATACGGTTTTTGCTAGATTGAAATCAATATATAATGTAAATAATGTATACAAACAAAACTTTTAAGTAAAATATAGAGTATGTTCTAAATGAAGTATATGTTTAAGTCCGAGACTTAACTTCAAAAAATTTAAATAAAAAGTTAATAGTTATCGATAAAATGTAACTAAATAAAGTTAAAAAGTTAAGAGTCTAAAATGTAACTAAGTTAAGTTAAAATTATTTAACTTTTTAACTTAACTTTTAGCTTTTTAACTTGGCACTACCCAATCCTGCCAATCAGCGTTTAGTGTCAAAGCGCTGTTGCCAGTATGAGAATCCGAGCTTAAACGTGAAGTTTCAAGGCCCGTCTACAATACACGGAGTAAGAAGTAAGAGTAAGAAATTGACCAATCACAGTCGATTATTCTTCTCACATTCGACTGTGATTGGTCAATTTCTTACTCTTACTTTTTACTCCATGTATTGTAGACGACGCCGTAGATCATGCAGTAGATCAATGTATAATGTATAAGGCCTGCTCCCCGAAGAGGTTATTCCCTGTATCGAAAGATCCGTTATTTTTGCATGGTACTGTGACTCTAAATTTGAGTCGGAAAACCAATCAAGGGGAAACCAAAAGAAGAATGGATAGAGCGTTCCACTTTAACGTTTAGCTTGTTTAATAGTTGATGACAAGAGAAGGATAAAATATGGTCGCTGGAATATAATTATATATACTGAAAAACATTTCCGACATTTTAAGTGCTAAAGCAAAATCAAATTGATCAATATACTAAAAAAATTAACAATAAAATCAATTTAGAATGATGAATTAATTCTGACTTACATGAAGAAACTTACAGTTGTATTTAAATTGTGTTCCAAATTTACTGTCAGCATCAAAAATGCTACAGTTTACGTTATGTGCACTATTTTCAGTACTGACAGTCAATTTTAGAACACAACCTGTCATCAACTGTCGTCTAAAAAAAACATCTGTTTTTACATATATATTATACGCAGTCCATTTCTATTTTTAATATATAAAATAATACTTCATTATTTTAATTTTAAGCAAGGAAAAGTTGAACAAGTGGCTCGAAGCAGGGAGTTGATAACGTATACATATGTATTTTAAAACGAAAAATGAAAATTACAATGTAATCAAATGTCTTCTATAATACCATTTATAGGCTGCGGTGAAAGTCTCATTACAAATGCTTTAAAGCATTCGGTTGACCAATTAGAAAAAAAAATTTTACAAATTAACCAATCAAAAATTGCTTTAAAGCATTGGTAGCATCGCGTTGGCCGTACTCCAATTTATATTTATAATATATTAGAATAGTTTCATTGGTCAACACACCTAGTAAATTTATTATTACGCAAGAACGAAGGATAATCTTAATTTAAAACAATAACGAGAGAATAAAGGGCACATAAAAGTCAAATATAATAAAGTATATTAAAACATGAAAAATCAAAAGAAAATATAATTAATATATAATATTCTCTATAATCGATTAAAATATGATATATGTTTCGGTCTCACGATTGATCCTTCTTCAGATATACATACAAGAGATGTTACATTAGATGAAAAAAATTATACATAAAGTAATGATACTTTATTATATTTGACTCTTATGTACCCTTTATTCTCTCGTTATTGCTAGTAAATTTGCTCACATTTATAATTTTCACTTCGTTTCAAGATACACAATACGATTCTTTTCAGCTGAACTTGCAAAGTCCATCTCTTTTCTCTTTCCCCCTCCAATGTGATAAGAAAAAGAAAGATGAACCATACAAAAAGTTCAACTAAAAGAACGGACCTAATCGGCCATAATCGAGCCGCAGACATAAATTCGCGCCGGTTCGTCGGCAGAAAACGGGGAGGGCCGAGGACGACCGATCGTAGCGAATAGCGAAAGGGTGGGGAGAGGAACAGCGCACGCCGCGCCATCTGACGCCCCATTGGCAGTCGCAGCTCGCAGCAGGGAGCGCGCAGGAGGTGGTCTGTCGCACGCCATATTTGTTGTTGTCGTCGATGGGGGTAGGCCAGTCCTGAGAGTTTTCTCGGACTCCGGCTCGTTGACGGTTGCCGCGATAACCGTATAACGGTCGGCGTCGATCTCGGGAACGTTTGGTGCCGGTGGCCAGTGCGTGACGCGACGTGCGTGGAGTCGCGAAAACCACGGGTACGGATTGTTGCGCGCGCGCGAGCGCGTGCGGGGTGCGTGCGTGTGTGTGCGTGCGCGCGCGGAGGGGGTACGTGCGTGCGTACGCGCGTGTGTGTGCGGGCGCGCGCGCGCTTTCCGGCGACGTCCCTTAAGCCGCGGGACGAGAGAAACATCGATGGGGCACCTTGACGGCTCAGCTGTCCTGCACCGCGCCGAGTGCGCCTTCGTGCGTGTGTGCGTGTGCACGCGCGTTTGTATACTACCGCCGCTACTCGCGTCACCGTCACGCTACTTAAACACGATGCTGTGCGCGACGGTGCTCCGTTAGCGTCGCGACGTTTTCATCCTGCTAGTGAACGGGACGCGAGACGCCAAAAGGATTGACCAGGAACGCGAGAGTGAGCGGTCCATTCCGGATCTCCGGACGTAGATTTTATACGGGGTTGAAGGTAAGCGAGACGAAATGTCGGAGTCGCGATCGCGCATTTGCTTGTATATGTTTATATATATATGTATGTATACATGCGCGCGAGTAGGTATTCGAATCACGTATCTATTCTACGAATATGTATTCGTGTGCGGGAAGCCTCGAGGATTTCGGTGAGCTTGTCGGAGTAAGAAAGAAAGAAAGAGAGAGAGAAAGAGAGAGTGAGCGAATGTGGGGAGGGGGAGAGAGGAAGAGGGGTTACCGTCGAGTATGGGATCGGGGTCGTTGTACGTTCTTGACGCTGGGGTCTGTTGACCCTGGCCAAGGTCCCCTGCGGTTCATGGCTAACATTGTCGATGTGTCTATGCGTCGATTCCTCTCGCGTCTCTCCCTCGTCCCGGATCGCATATACACGTCAGTCGCCTTAACCTAGTCCAACGATACGTCGCTTGACTCACGCGAATGCGATGGTACGAGCCGAGCGATGAAACGAGCGGACGGATCCGCGCACGATCGGCCGCGCGTCCCTTTACGATTCGCGCCGATTCTTAGCGAGACGAGCATGCCAATTCCACGCGACGAAACGAGGCGCCCCGCGTGTCGCGGCTCGAAAAATCAATACCGTCTCTGTGAGGTAACGCGAATCAGCTGTTCCTGTTTTACTCCTCGGGGGAGCCCGCGAGACGAAGCTACGGCGCGGCGGCGTTCACGCGGTCGCGCGTGCTTCTCCTACGCGCGCGCGACGATGGCCGAAGGTTCCTCTGAAAAACTTGTTGATTTCCGTGTTATTTGTGATGTTATTCTGATCGTATAGTCTCGCACTGAGAGCGTAACGAACAAGTCCTTGCCGGTCCTTGGCACTCTCAACCTCCAGATGGAATCGCTTTGCGAAACACAAGCATGTATTGTAGAACAATGGCTGTATTCTTCAAATATATCGCATATAAAAATATTGGAAATACTTCAGTATGTTATATAGAAAGAACGAATTTGCCGAAATATTTAAAAATATAGTTATAGATTTGAAAATGATTTTGTCGGACCCCATCAAAGTAATTACGTTGAAATTCAAATATGATGAAAAATGCTGCACAAAATTTTGACATTCCATCGATCAGTTCGAGCGTTCTACAGAATTATTTTTATGATTGAACAAAATTATTTTTTAGATCGGTATCTATACTTACATTTTTAGAATTGGAACAAAAAATTTATTAAATAACAAAAAATTATTTTATTAGATAATGAATAATTTTATTAGTTTACTAATATAATTGTGTTTGACACCGAGTTTCTTGAATGTCAAAACTTTTTGGAGTATTTCTTTTCTTAATTTAACTAAAGTTACAAATTTAAACATAGATTTGAAAATAATTTTTGAATCGTTAAAAATAATTATTAGAATCTACATAATTTTTATAAATATAAATATTATTTTAATTTTTTAAAATTTTGTCGGACCATCAAAGTAATTACATTGGAATTCAAACATGATGAGGATGCTGCAAAAAATTTTGACATTCCATCGATCAGCTCGAGCGTTTTACAGAATTATTTTTATGATTGAACAAAAAATTATTTTTAGATCAAAATCGTTGTTTTTTGTACATTACATATGTATTATAGATTTCCATAGTATTTTCATATATGATATTTTTCGAGAATGGGACCTTTGTTCGCGAAATAGATTGTGATCAAAATTATTCTTTTTTCCCTATAAAACACAAATATAGAGCATTATAGAGAATAATTGAACGATTATAATTATTTTGAATATAATAATGTTACAATACATGCCCTGTCCGTTGCGCGAGTTCTTGCGCTTTGTTGAATTCAAAATGACTTGTTGATTTTCGTGACCTTATTTTGATTGTATTTCAGCCAGATATAATGAACGATTGTTGACATCGTTAGCCTTTCGTGTTTCGAACTTCATCTAGATAGGATCGCGCTTCGCTAAACGACCTGACTGCGCGTTAATATCTGAAGCTTTGTGAATTTAAAATTACTTTCAATTTGCTGTTTTCCGTGACCTTATTTCGATCAAATACTGTACTTCGGCCAAGTATAACGAACAATCAACGTTATTAGCTTTTTGTGCTCCGATTTTCGATCAAATGGAGTTGCTCCGAAAAATGAATCTACCATTCGTTCCGTAAGTACTTGAGTTTCGAGATTGAAAATCGCTTTAGATTGAAAATTCTCAACTATCATGGGTTTGTTTTCCATTATTCGTAATGTTTCACGAACATGAATTTCCTTTTATTCGAATAATATTTCATGTCTTTATATTTATTGTATTTTATCATTGAAAGAAAATATGTTATAATCGATTCTTCTTTCTTACTCCTACATTCTGATTCGACTCACGATATGAGAAAAAGATAATTGCGAAGGAAGAAACGCCGATGATCTTTTAATTAAATAATATCGGAGAAACGTTTCCTAAATCAAGAGACACATTTTCTATATCGGAAATCATTCGGGAAATTCAATACTGTCTTATATAAATTCCATTATATAAAAACCATTCTGGAAAATAAATATATCGTCTTATACAAATGAAACTATTTCAAAAGTAATTATCGATTAGAGCATTAAATGTTTTCTTTGGTGAACTTCATTTCAAGTATATAATTTTTATGGTTGGTCCAAAATATAACTATAAAATTATAGTCACTTGAATTATTTTTATGGTAATTTCAACTATTTTATGGTTATAACAACTATAATTATATAGTTATTTTAGGTTGCCAACTATGTACATTTGTTGCTAGAACTATATACATAGTTACTGTTACTATTATTATAGCAGTAATAATCATAATTATAGTGATATGTAATTATAGTTACAAATACCAAACATTTTTCTCTCAGTAAACCAACAAAAAGATGATAACCGTTGCAGAAATTCCGTTTGATCTTACCAAAATGCCATTCTTATTGGACTTTTTTTGTTGGTTTAATTAGAAAATTTTTCTCAGTATAGTCTTGAAAATACTACACGTGACATGTAAGTTACTATAAGTCTGCTCTTTCTATAGGTGGAACTTCTTGCACTGCTCATCTTTTCTCCCATTTTCTTTAACGTGGAGTGAAAAGATGAAAGAAAAAGATGAAATGCAAGAAGTTCAGCCAAAAAGAACAAGCCTTGTGCAAGTTATATTGAAAACGAAAAGTCGCAATAAGAACGATTGGTATATGAAAGGTGGTCTTTTCTCTGACGCAGGTCTTCGGAAACACGGTGGTGGAGTCTACGCCGCTACACGATCGTGCAGACGACGAGATTCGGCGTGGCGGGCACGGTGGCAGGTAACCGTCGAGGACGCGCTCGTATTTTCGCGTGTGCTGATTCGCACGGTAATTAAAACTGGCGGGCAACCTGGCTCGGTCCTCCGGCAGCGGTGGCGGCGGTGGTGGCGGTGGCGGTAAATCGTCGTGGATCAGGCGGCTGCTGGACCTGCTGGTGGACACCTAATCGAATGGGAAGAAAACGATCGCTTTTCTTTCGATGATTCCGACCGCTTCGAGGAAGACTCGCTGTGTAGTTTCAGCAGCGAGCCCGAATCGCTCTGTAACAACTGGAGAGGATGGAGACGACTTCCGCCAACGTTTGGGTTATCCAAGAAATCCTGCGAAGGTAAGCTGCTCTTTTGTCTTTTCCGTCGTACTAAGGGACTAATTTGTACCCAATATTTCAGCGATTTTGAGAAAACGGTTGACATATTTCTGAGATTATAAAAGAATCCAACTCGGTTTCTTGATAATAAGATTAGTTAAATTCTATGAATTTCATAGTCTTTTACTTTTCTCAGCATGTTGCAGTTCATAATCCTAACAAGAAGACGATAATTTGTGGTCTTCTAATATTTGTCTCTAACGATATTTTGTTTGATTTAGTTGTCATTCAATTAACCAACTAATTGAGGGTTACACACACTCTCCGGATAAGGTAATCCGTGAGATTTACTTACTGCACTCCATGGTTTGAACTTTGGATCGTCTTCTTGTTAGGATGAACTGCAAAATGCTGAGGATGGCTTGAACATAGCCGAAACGTTCATGTAATAGACATTTTTAAATTCTTGTGTATTTTAATTAATTATTTCAAGAGCCCAATTGATTGATTTATTCTTTTACTTTTCCTAGATATAAACTTGGTTTTCTTCGAAATCATTCATATTATAAACCATTTAAATACAGATTTTTCTCTCAGTACGATAGTATATGTTGACCATTTAATTGCTAAATTACTGTCCGAGATTTGAAATGAGTTCTTAATTTGGTTTATGCTTCCACTTGGGCCTAATTAATCTTGTAATAATTTAAAATCTATTTTTGATGTCGATATATTCACGCACATAACAAGGTTATAATAAAATTATTTTAATTATGTCGAAGAAAAATAAATGTCTAACACAAACATAACGGAAATATAATAAAAGCTTTAAATCGAGATATGTTAAATGTCGAAGGTAATGTTTTTAAATGGAAACAATAGGACTTATTGTTAGATGGTCAACAAAAACCATTTGTTGTATCTTCTTTTTCACTATGTTTTCAATTTGAATGTCACTTGTAAAAAATACATAGGCGAATATATTGTATTATTCGCGCGGAAAATTAAACATACACAATAGAGTCTAACTGATAAAATTCAAAACAAATTCTAACATTCGATACATGATAGAAGCTAGCACAAAAATCGTTGCGCGAGAAGTTTGCAATATTTTCGAATCAAAGTTTAAAAATTTAAACCAATTTCAATTAATTAATTAGTTAATTAGTTAATTTTATTGAATTATTTAAAATGCACAGTTTTTATTAAATAATTTTTATTAAATAGGATTATCGAAATACGTTTTATTTTTTTCACTTTCATAGGCAATCGATATAAATGCTTAAAAATACGCATATAATACATTTTGTTGACATTATCGATACATGTACGCGGTGGATCTAGGACACTTCGTATTGCTGTACGACGGTCTAGAAAAGGAAGCGAGCTTCGTCTTCTATGCTCGTAAACGCGATTGACTTCTGTTTTCTTTTTCTCCTCGGTCCTCGCTCCATGCTGGAACGATCAAGGCCGAGAATAAGACCAAAACCGAAACGAGAAAGAGTACGCGAGGGAGAGAGTAAACGAAAGCTATTGCTCGCTCTCGTTGGAGTGCACAGTCACCCAATTCTGTTTCGAGATTTCGTTGCACGTTGCACGATTTACATTGACAGAGACATAATCCTGATGGATGCATCCCCCGTGGATAAGCTCGGAACTAGATTTAGATATATCGGGCATTTTTTGGTTACAACACAATTTTGTAGATAATATTTATGTAGATAAACTCCCAATCTTCTAATCCTTCGCGTAAATTTGCGGATCTTTCTTATTACAACGTTTTCGTATCGCATATCAAGTTCGTTTACGAATGAATCAATGCAATAAAATCGACACGTTGCAGTGAAAGTATTCGAATCCACTTTCTCATTGTAACGGTTGTACGCGTCGCGATAGAAAGCAAGTGTATTTTTTTGATGCATTCATATCCTTCTGGATAATTTATTATATCTGGTATTTAATATATGTAAATATGCAAGTTATGTTATGTAAAAAACAACCGTATATATATTGTATGAGAGCTATTTACATGTATACATAGTTATTTTATTTATTTTTATTTTATATAATATTTATACACCGCGAGAGAAGTTTTATTAAATTTTTATTTAGGAGTATTTTTTTAAATAATACCAGCTGAATATTTATTAAATTTGATTTAACTATCGTTTTCTAATAAATATTTATTGCAAGTAAGTGTTAAGTTAGTACTATTTAAATAAATATTAAATTTAGTACATTTTTTTTTAGTGTATACATTTATAGTTAATTTCGTTTTAATCTCTGATATTAGGAAAATTAGACACTGTACAGAAAATTACTTTATGTACAAAATTACTCTTTACACAGTGCTCTATAAAATGGATTAGGTGCTTTAATATATAAAGAAATTATTGCTGCATGATAACAGTACTTCTCTCTGTATGAAGATGATTAAAGTATGCTTTTGTTGTCGACATGTTATCGTTTAATAACTATATTGACTAAAGTATACAATTAGTGAAAATCCCCACATTACCATCTCTCATTATTATTTCATACCTTCTTGAAATATCGGTCACGCATGCAATAGTTTGAATTTTCCGTAATTCGGATTTCAATTAAGCAGATTTAATGCATGCGCGTACGTTAATGCACACGATGAAGTTTCGGGTTGAATTTACAACAGTTCGCTCTTCGTGATCGTTCCAACTGAGAATTGTAATGTTAGAACAGCAAAAGTTGTATCTCCTTTCCTTTCTTTGGTTCAAAAGTTTCCGGCTCTTCTCGTTTTACAAGAAAGATAACATAGAATTTAAGTATAAATGGAAACTAACGGGACTTGGAATATCATCACAATATTAAAGACTAGCGACGGGAAGAGGTTAACGCGCGAGTAATTCTGTGGTTGCGAACGCACGGCGTTATACAGTATAAGCCTATTTTACAATTGCGTAATAGCGTATAGTTGTAAGTGCTTGTAGTTGTAAAAATTCACCAATCACAGCCGAATATGAAAAGAATATTCAACTATGATTGGTCAATTCTTACAACTACAACCATTTATAACTACGCTTACGTAATTGTAGAATAGGCTTAAAGATCTATTGCGATGAATAGAAGAGCGTTCGCTACACAATGATTATTTCAGTGGAGATTTGTTGCGTTACGTTTGCGTGCGTCATCGTTGCAGCTTGATAAAGAGAAAACACATACGTACGTGACATATATTTCATTACTGCCGTAGAGCTTGCAGAATTAGCATTTGTATATTGAGATTTTCCACGTTATTATGAAAGCAAAGGAGTAATCCCTTGAATTAAATAATATCTTGTTATTTTTAATTAAACCGTAAATTAATCATATAAATTAATCCGTTTTTGCACGAAAAGAATTTTTTTTTAGAGTTTACTCTGAAAATATGATAGTCGTACGACAACATGGAATTTCGAAGAATTTTACGTAAATCTCTCTCATTAACTAATAAAACTATAATAAAATATAAAAATTTAATTAATTTTACTAAAGTGCACAATAAACATTTTTTTAATATTGTATTGTATCATAACTATCATATTTTTAGGGTAAATTTTAAAAGAAAATTCTTTCCGTGATTTCAAAGTAATAGACAGAACAGCAAAAAGTATTCTCGATTATGTACTTATAATTGAAATCGTCCATATACACTTAGTAAATAATAAACTAAATTTTTTTGTCAAATTTAATTGTCCTTAAATTTAATTTTCTTGAATTAAATTCTATTATTTTAGTTAAATTAACAATACATTATAGGAATAGTGGCGACCTATAAAAATGATTAAAAATAACTCAAATAATTGAGTATAATTTGATATTATGAATTTAACAGTGTTACGTATATTATCTTTCGCGGAAAAATAGAACGCATGATAGTGATAGCCAGAATAAAAAATAATCTCAATTCTGCATGCAAAAAATTGATAATTTGTATTAATTACTGTAATCCGTATAATTATTGTAATTATTGTAATCTATTGTATCTGCAATCATATTTTAATTTCTTCGGTACCAATTCGTATTTTTTTACTATTCTAGACTTTCAAAAAATATGGAAAAATTCAGGGTTAATTTTCAACATCTCTATTACATTATCAAATAGTTCTGTAATCAAATATTTTAGGAGGGAGAATCTGATTCCGCTCTCTTTTATTTTGGAGAAATTTGAAAGTGAAAGATGAAATTGAAAGTAAAAAGTTACAAGTTTTATTATCAAGAAGAAGTGAATATCAAGAAAGAACATGAAACGTTTGCAAATTTAAATCAGTGAACAAAGAACCTAACTAATTATTTGTTTGATTTGCTCAAGGTAAAGCTCTAGGTTAAAATCGATAAGTCGAAACGAACTAACCATCAACCATATTTGAAATGTATTTAAGTATAACGATGAAAGCGATTTTAACTAATGGAACTTTACTTCGTTGTTTCTAGTATAATATTTTATTTGTATTTGCAAAATAATTTTTCAATTTAATTTTATTCAATTATAAGTACATAATCGAGAATACTTTTTGCTGCGGATCAGAATGTGCAAAGAGACTATGAAATATATTTTAGACTCGCAAGTTTTCTTTTTTTTTTTTTAAGCAATACCGTATATGTTAGTTTTTCATAGAAAGCAGAATTACCTGCGGATACAATCATGCAAATTACCTTGCACAGTTTGCAAACGGTTTTCGCAGTTTGTGTGTGGATTGAATGCATTAATGCAATTTTAACTTTCTCACACGAGCGTACGCGCCCGATGTTCGTTCCCTTCGAGGATAAATGCAAATCTCCGCTGCTCTTTTCTACATTTCCCAGAGCTCCGAAATTGTCGAACTGTGTGGAAAGCGCGAGCGACATTTCGAGAGACTGCTCCCACGGTTATTTATTTTTTTTTTATTTTTCTATGAAACTTTTATGAATGTCATATTTTGCCGGAGCGCCTTTTGCAAAATGCGTTAATGTTGACGATTAAAACTTTTCGGCTTACAACGACTACTGTTTCTCTTGCTCGTATTCTCAGTGGAAAATCATAGTCGTAGCTTCATTAAGAATTAAACAGGGTTTCTAGGAAGTTTAATAAAGACAGAAGGCACGATATTGAGAACTTTCAAGAAACTTTCCGTTCTTCGCCTTCAAAATGGAGACCACTTTTAAGGACGGAAGGAGGAGTACGTTGGCATGTGCAGATAAGAGAAATTCTTCGAATGTTTTAAAGAGATCAAGTTAACGATATTTGTATACGCATGCTTACAGGCTCGCATCTGTACACGTGTAACTTGTAGTTTAGACTTGACCTTACTTAAACCTAATGATATAATGAGAAATTGTGTTTTTCTGTTAGCAGTAATTTTAAAAGTTTAGTGATTAACTATAGCTAGAAAAATATATTTTTTGTATTATCAGTAAATTAAGTCTAACTAGAAAATGAAAAGTAGGTAGGTAATTTAAAAATAACGCAAATTGGTAGGTGGATGCTCAGGATATCTCACAAAAATTTTAATTTTATAGTTATATTTTTTACTAGTATATTATTTTTTATTATTAAGTTTACATACACCATATCTTAACGAGATAGAAGAATATAAAAATAATGAACTTTAAGATTTTTGGGCATCTGGACAATACCTTTTAGTTTCGTTTTACAAAATAAGATTTTAAAGAAGACCATGGAATGCTGTGGTCACTTCATTTATTCCCTTAAAGATTAAATAATTATTTTCTCTTCTAATATAAACGCGAATTGTAAAGTGCATTTCATTCAAGTCATTTCGCGTGTGTATCCAATGTCGATCTTTCCTTCGTATGTTTGCGCGAATTCGTGACTCATGCATGCACGACGCATGCACTGTGTGTATCTTTTCACTATCATGTCAAGGATGAAGGTCTGGCGAGATACTTGCACCGATTTCCTTGTGTTAATCTCACTTCATCAGCAATTACGGCTTTGCGAATTAAATAGATCGGTGTAGAACGGTAATGTCGGTGCGCATGGATAATTCGCAGGCTCTCCTACGGGATTCCATAGGGCGTATAAATTCCTGGAGAGCTAGAGAGAATCGCTGGAAGCATTTCCAGCTGCGAAACGTTTGCATCACGCGCCCACGTATCTACGAGCCTAAGTACATATGCACGTAAGTTCCGCCTTCATGTAGAGCGGCTTTCGCATACGGGCGTTATATATTCTCACCCCCTCGTCCTATTCAAAACGTTCTCGCTTCTCTTTCTTCGCCAACAGAATTTCGCGCTTGAACCGTGTCTCGATTGATGATACATTTTGCGGATAACGTTTTCACGCTGGATTTCACGACGTGTTTTGGAATCCTGGAAATCACAAATGTGGACGTAACTACATTTTTATTATGTTTCTGAAACCTCCACACATGGCGGACGATGTGTTACGCGATTCTGCATTTCAAGCATTTGGCTACAAATGTTTGTTGTTCTGATATTTAATCACGATTTAAATTAACGTTACACTATTTACATAGATAATATTGAAGACCATAGAAAAACTTTTAGAGAAATTTAATACTTAATGGAAGGTAGTAATTATAACTATTTATTTTGAGTATATTAACTCTGCAATCATACTTTTATTCTTTCCGTCTGCAATCGGGATTTTTATTCAATCCACAAGTTTTTTTTACTGTTCTAAGCTTTAAAAAAAATTGAGGATTACTTTTAAATATTTTTATTACATTACTAAATAGTTTTTTAATTTAAATGTTAAAATTTTTATTTTATAAAAATTGAAATTCGAACAAAAATAAGAGTAAAATTAAAAAATACTAGTTTATAGATAGAAAATTAAAAGCACTGCACATAAAGAACGGTTTCGCTGAAGTATCTAAAAATAAGCTAAATATAGATCTGAAAATTTTATTGGACTATCAAAATAATTATGTAGGACGCTCAAGTTAGTTGCTAAAATATCCAAATTTTTTGCAGCATTATGTTTGAGTTTCCTACATAATTATTTCTATGATTCAACAAAATTATTTTCAGATTTGCATTTAGTTTTTTAGATGCATCAGCAAAACCATTTTTTTCCCCCGTGTGTTGTTCAGTATTTTAATATACTCAGGCTTTTAATACTTAAAATAAGTACTTAATTATTATCTTTCAATATTAAACTGAATTTTTGAAAGGGGAAACAATTTGTAAATCTGCATGAAACAATGTAAAACAAGTATATGCTGTTACTCCGTTAATAGGCTCCTTGCCAACAGACTAGCTGTATAGCAAGCATCGTAGAGTATGCTGTCTTGCAACAACTTGACGAAACTCTCTTGATACACGAAATTCCGTGGCCGATGATTGAAACATAGTCACAACATTTCTCGTGTATCACGAACACACCAAGTTCCCCGAATATCCGATTACAATTCTGCTGATATTACACCGCATATATACCGATTATATCCGAGTACACTCGGATGCTGCCTATACAGCTCACTGCATCTGAACATCTATTGACATTAGGCAAAGCTCGAGATTGATCTCGTGCAATGAATTGGCGGCGCTTATCAAGCGATTTTTAACGCTGAGAGCGATATACGCGCGGCTGTACGCGTATAGTATAAATCACACGCGCGTGTATATCCCTCTCGAAGGACTCGGCCTGACATTGATCGATGAGCCTCGTCGCGAATCAGTGTTCGTTGTTTGTGCGCGAGCATTAACGCGGCCAAGTCATCGAGTAATTCACATAACACGATTTTGCGTCGTCGAGACGAAAGTTGGACGCACGTACATTATACCGGTTTTACCAGACGATTGTCTCACGGTTATATGATGATGCTAAATTATATTGTAAAGCCCGCACGAGAGAAAGCTTGAGATCTAGAAGCCTATTCTTGAATCTATATCGCGTACAAAAGTCTGTAAATATATACAGAAAAGACGGTTTTGCTAAAGTATTAAAAAATTAGTTACATATAGAAAGAACGATTTCGCTGAAGTATCTAAAAGTTTAGCTAGATACAAATCTGAAAATAATTTTGTTGAATCATCAAAATAATTAGGAATCTCAAACATGCTGAGCAGTGCTGTACAAAATTTTGACATTCTCACTAGTTTTCTATGTAATTTTTTTAATGATTCAACAAAACTATTTTCAGATCTGTATTTATACTGAGAGAAGTGAATAACTATTATTTTGTTGATATATACTATAACTTATGTACTATAACTTATAAAAATTTAATTTTTTAGTTTAAAAATTGTGTTCTAACTAAATTTTGATTAGAAAAATACAATTTTTAAATTAAAAGATAAGAAAGCTTTTTGTAATTCACATATCAAAATAATAGTTATTCATACTAAACATTTTTCTTCGTATACTTAAATTTTGAGATATTTTTAGCAAAATCTTTCCATGTGGATACAGATCTGAAAATAATTTTATTAGACCAAAATAATTATGTAGAACGCCCAGCTGATTGTTTGAGTATCAAAACTTCTTGCAGTATTTCTTGTTATACTTGAATCCTACATAATTATTTTGATAGTCCAACAAAATTATGTTTGAATCTGTATCTAGTTAAATCTTTAGATATCTCAGCAAAATTGTTCTTTCTCTACGTATAATATAATAACGTACTACATTATAGTATTTTCGTAGGCGATATTTTTCAGGAATAAAGTTCCTTGTCCGAACAACTCTGCTCATCTCCATTACGTGATGAGTCGACATGAATAGGGAGGCTTCGTCTAATTAAATTAGCTGCCATTCCGAGACTGCGGTTTCTATCGTATTCTCGGTCCTGATCGTTATATTCCGTGGGTAAGAAGTCGATTTAAAATATCATCAAATTACCGTATCTTATCTTCTGCTCTTCCAGGCACGTAGAAGGTAATCGATATTGCCGTATCACGGAAGATATACAAAAGAGAAATATTACCGCTTGAAATATATTGGCAGCAGCAGCAGGATTGCCACACAATAATATCGACCAGTGTAATACACTCGCTCAACGTGAATTCCCGCGACGACGTAAAGCCTTCGCGCGTCGCGGAAGCTACCAGCGTATAAGTACCCATTACCTGCTACAGAACTAACGTAGAACAATGGAGCGCGCGTCTCCCCTACGTAATTACTGCGTGGCTCGCCGTTCGAGGGCGAGGGTCTTTCTCGTACCGTTCGCCTAGGCCCAGGGGTGCACAACTTAGATATTAACCCACGTAGTCATAACGGTGCCCCTTGAGGTCCTAGTAGATCCGAGTCTGCTAAAGAACAGGCAACGGATATAATACGTTTGCTCAACTTTATTAAACTGTTCGATTTTGCTATTTTTATATCTATTGTATTGTATGTATCGAAGGGGTGGTTTGAAGTATTTAAAAATTTAGTTAGATATACAGATCTGAAAATAATTTTGTTGAACTATCAAAATGATTAAGTAAGGTGCTCAAATTAGCTGCTAGAATGTTAAAACTTTCTGTAGCATAGCTCATTATATGTATATTTGAGATTCCTATGTAATTTTTTTTATGTTCGACAAAATTATTATCAAATCTGTATTTAGCTGAAATTTTAGATTCTTTAGCAAATTTGTTCATGCATGTATTTAGATAACAGCATAAATTGATTGATTGATGAAAAGGAAGAGTAAATGTGCGATGGTTAATGCAATTGATAGCAACGAAAGCTCATGTAATTAATGGAATCAAATTATCGCTCAGCAGTATATTTACAACAGGAAAAGGGAAGCGAGATTAACGATATAATCGGCCTTTTCATAATTCTATCAAAATAAAACTTAATGATTTATTACAGCATATAGGCATACATATAATTCGGACTTGGGAAACATTCTGAACCTTTTATATCATATGTTGTGCACCTCTGACCTAGGCGTGCCGCCACTTCGAGCTTCTTGCGTACATTGTACCTATAATACGGGGGATGAGAGAAAGAGCGTGCAGGTTCACGTGCAGTCCGCCTTACACGTGCGTCGTACTTCCAGCTCGCGGTCGCAATTACTGTTCCGGCAACAGATGCGCCCATTCTCGTCCATGTTGCTTGTTCCCGATATGTGCTTTCTTAAGATATGACATGCGCAAAAGTAACCCGAGAAGATAATTGTGAAAATCCGTCGGACTTGTCGGTTTTTTTTTACAAAATTATCTAGAATAGGATGAAGCAGCTTCTGTCAGATAGAAAATTTTATGACAGTTCTTCAATTATCAGTTACCAGATTCCGTGCGCTAATCAAAGGTTTTGTGAGACAGCTCGTACTTTACAATCACGGTTGTTATACGGAAAAAGTGATTTTATTGAAATATCTAAAAGTATAGATAGATTCATAAGTCTAAAAATAATTTTACTGGATCACTAAAATAATTATGTAGAAAATTTAAGCGTGACGAACAATGCTGTAGATACACTAGGTATCAAAAGAACAATGATAATTTAATCCCGTGAGTTGAATAACATTTTGTTATTTTTAACTTTCATGTGTATCCAAACGGAATGTAAATCAATCTATTTCTGTGGTTCGTTTCAAAATAAACACGTCAATATTAACGAATCAATAGCGCCTCTGAAAGTTTTCTAATCAATTGCGTGGGGCTTGAAAAATAATCAGCTGATAGAATACCAACTTTTTTTTCTATCCATTTCTCATTTCGTGAACCGGAACAGTTCTATCTTTTCTCTATTTTCTTCCTCTTTTCCAATGAGGACACTGTTAGATATCAAAGTAGCAAGGGTAACTTAACTTTTTAATTATTTTGTTATTTTTTGTTAATATTTTTAACTTCTATGGTAAATTCGTTTCCGTGATTAAATTGTTTAGTTTTAAAATCAACGTTTATATATAATAGGTTTAAAATAATTTATTATATATGCACTCTAAGAAGACTTCCTCTCGAGCGTTACAATTACAAACTTCAATCATACAAATGTTGTTACATTGAATGCTGAATACTGAGTACATTTTCCAATAATTTAAAAGAATAAAAGAAGCATGTATAATATAGATATATAATAAAAATATATCATAATTTAATTACGCGACTATTAATGCAAGTATCAACTAATTAATACAGGGAATATAGGGAAAAGAAAAAAGGAGAAGCTTACGAGTTGCATACTTAGCAGATAGCTAAAATTAATTTTTGGTGGATCTCAGAGAGGTTTAATTTCGCAAGTCGTTCAGTAGAATGGGTTCATTAGATTTGTCTCCAGAACACAAATGTAATAGTATTTCCTGTTCTTTTTTCAACGAACGCTTGTAACGATAACGACAACGTGTAAAATGGCAACGGTATATTAATAAATTTCAATGCGGTGTCGGACGTTCAATTTCCTGAAAATTACATTTTCGTTATTATCGTAATTCTCTACTATGCTTTCCCTCCCCCTTGGCAGTACGTATCGATTTTTACTTTTCCCGGGTCAGCGGCTTCGTCAGCACATCACGAATGCGTTCGGTGCATATCGATATTGACGTGTAGGAAATTGAAATAAATTATTCCTTGTTACGTGCCGCAGCAAGAACATTGTAGATAGCCGCTAATGGGTCAATCGATCATTCATCCGTATAGACGTATAGCGTTCGAACGATTTACGCGAGATATTGATATTACGTTTGTAATTTGGAGTATATCGCAAGGCAATGTTGGAATATCCCATGGTGTCTTTTTGGTACATCTTGTATATCCTAGATTCAGAGCCGCAAAGTCGTAATACAAGCATGTGCAGACCTTTTTTTTCCATAACTAAGCTGATTTTCTTTAAAAAACGTTTCTACACGGAGAAAATTTTATATTTAAAATTACTATAATGTGTTGTGTGGCAGTAGCTGCGGTCTTCATGTAAATTGTAAGTTTAAATGCTATAGTTATTTTTTTAAAAACAATAATATAACGTAATTTTTACACTTTTTTAGTAAAAATTTTTTATTACAAAATCAAATATACCTAGCAAATTTTGTTTGCGTATCATAGTAAAAATTAACTGTTTTCATGTTAGAATATGATTTAAAAAAATGTGTAATTACTTTATTTATGTGATAAAAATTAGTATTACCATAGTAAAAGTTAAGTCGGAATCATGTTGTGAGAGTCCATCGAAAATACAAGACATAGTAAAGTGTAATTTAAAATTGTATTAAAACTTAATATAAAATTTTCTCCGTGTACTTTTACGATTTAACAATCCTCGGTTCTTTTACATCTGTTGGCCAACACTCCGCGCGAACCAGCGAGACTTTAGCTGGATAACCACCTCGAGCGAGAGTAACGAGAATAATGTTACGTAGAAATGTAACGCAAAGGAACAAAACTATTTCCTGCATCGCGAAAATCGTCTCGAAAGTCCTTAAGGACTCGTCAGGCCGGATAAGAATGAAGCGCTCGAAGCGCTCCATCGTGAATTCCTCAATGCAAACAAACTACTTAATAGCTATTGTTACGAACGTACCGACGAGCTCTATCGTAGCGCACAATTTCCTTGTGTCGTCCGAAAGTCTCGGGGAAAGTTGGATAAAACGGTCTGCAAGGAAACCGGGAGTACTTTCATCGTCTTTCGTTGAAATGCATGATTCGAGTCGCGAATACAGTAGATATACCGCATTTGCAAAGGAATTTCTTTTAAGGAACTTTTTCTCGTAATTACCATTTTGCTGACGTCTTCAAATTTGTAGGAATTGCACAGCTGAATGCATTACACGAATGCATGAAAAGAACCGCAATACATTTTTCGGTTTAATATAAACATAGTAAATCCAATAAACTTTAGTCGGATTTATTCAGTGTCCTTTATTCGGATTTTTCTTCACTATTTTCTAATTCCTAACATAATTATTAAGTTGTGAATTAATGTTCTATTAAAGCAAGATGTGAAAAATTTAATTTGAAATGGAACGATATATGAAATTAAATGAAGAATCGTTTCTAATTAAAAAAATCATCTGTACGCATCTTCGGTATCACTGAGAGAAAAATGTCGAAATATTATGAAACAAATGTTACTTACAAAATTGGATTGTGATGAAGAAATATACATTTCTGTGAAATATATCTTATTTCTGCGAAATATATTTCATTTGTGTGAAACATATCTCATTAATTGCAAAAAGATAAAATAGATGGCTTATCTGCTAGGAATAAAATTTTATTTCGCTCATATTTAAATAAATATTTATTTCAGTGAAACAAATATGTTTCTCACAAATATATCTTTAGGCATCTTTTTCTCAGTGTAATAAAAAATTGACTTCAGATTGCACAAAAGATTTGCAAGTGAAGCAGGATAAGTCGCAGTACAGTTAACTCATACGACTCTCGGGCTATCATGCACACGCGGAAAACTGGCGTTAACAACGGCCGCAAATTCGATTTACCGACAAACTTCGTCTTCGAATTCTCACCTCAACGACGGAAACTGCCCACACGGTGCGTATTACGTCCCGCCGCGAACAAATAGTCTCTGCCACCTTGAAAGGATGGACCAGAGGGTCCGCCACAGTATAGCAGCGTGCACTCTCGACGTTCGATATATCGCTCGCGCATTTAATTACCGGGGTCACATGATGACGATACAGCCGTTGGTGAAAAGGTGACGTGCACCAACACTATCAATCGACCTCGCCTTTGTATTCATTACGGTCGCGCGTAGTTCGGGAAAGTCATTGGGACGAAACGGGTCTGCTTCGCTTCGCTCTTCCTATAGTCTCTTCTCTTTGCAAGAGCGCAAATCCGCCTGCATATTCTCGAACTAATGGATTATTTTCGGTATCAACGTTAATTGCGTCTGCAATATTCTCGAACTAATGGAATAATCTCGCGATAACGAATGGCGCTTCTTATTAAAATTAACATTTCATAATTGCGCACGTGCCAACTGTTCCACCTTGTATGCATAAACTCCGAATGTAACGACGATACCATCGCTTTTACGATACTTATTTGGCCTCCTTGCGTGCACTTTTACAAGGCGAAGAAACGAGGCAAACATCCAACATCGGATCGAGCGGCTGTCCGTTTCTTTCTGGTTCCCTCGAAGGGCAGACACTGATCGATGCAAATCGCGTGGGACGGAAAAAATAATGATCGCTTTCTCCCATGCACGTGTCGTTAGTTTACCTTTGAAAAAAATCCTTTTAATGGCACTTGCCGGCAATATTTTAACCTTCTAACCGTGTTCGGGTCTTTTTTGATCCGAGCGTTTTTAAAAAATGTTTTAAAGGTATTACAGCAATGTGGTATTGTCAACAAAAAGATCACATTTTGAACATGATCAGTGATAAATGATATGAACACGGGTAGAGGGTTAATAACAATTCACGAGATGACCACTGAAGCCACCGATGCTTCTTTAAAACTATGTTATTCAAATTAACAGGGTTATGCCGTATATTTAAAAATTACGTTTATATGGAATATTTACGTATTATTTATGTTAAATTTACAGGAATTTTTTTCATGTATAGACAATACAAGCAACGTAAAATATGTAATTATAAATTGGATAATACAATACAGAAAGAAGTAATTAAATTTTATTATTGTTAATATGTCTGACTTTAATATTGTGATAAATAAAAATATTTAAACGAGATAGAAGTTTCAGTGCAGTCCAATGCAAGGACAAAGGACATAGGTTTTATGGATTGGTTTACGTAGATGACACGTAAAATATAGTTTACATTGTGTACACATAGGCGTATAGATCATTATATGTTATGCGCACAACCTGCAAATTAGGTTAATTAAGTTTAACAATTATCCGTTTACCTGGATTTTGATATCCAGGGGGAGGAGGGATATTCGCGGAATATTTTAATTAGGGTTGATGATTTCGATCTGTAGATATCCGGGTATTCGGTTATTCGGTTGTAATATTATCCAGATCAATATCTGAATAATCAGCAACCCTAATTAATACATCTATTTAAATCCTCTGTCGGCAATATAAAATTTTTATCTTTCATCCGCAATCTGGATCGTCGAACTTTAATGCAGATTTTTATGGTGTTTTGGACTAAACTTGTATAAAAATCTGAAAAAATTTTTATATACGTGTGAAAGGTTTAACAACGAATTTTGAATAGAATTGGATTGTATTTTATTTATTTCTTGCAGGTTAAAATTTATTTACCAAAATTTACAATCAAAAAATCAACTATGCCTTTAAAATCCAACATTTTATACAAAAAACTTGATACATGTTACAGAGTTCAAGGTAAAGAAATTGCAATTTTTTCTCATTTGCGTCGCACACGTCATCCGTGGCGTACTTTAAACGAGGTACAGCTGGGTTAAACAGAGAATAAGACAATAACGAATCGCCTACCCGTTTTGCCGATGACTCTGGTTCAGGGTCGGTCATTGCACTTTCGTGGTCCGAGTATAACAAAGAGAACGAGTCGGGGCAAGACGGGTCTATTATTCGTTAGGCTCACGACTTTCGGCGTTAGTATTTACGGCCGTCTCGGTCCGTACGATAAGTATCTTTATACTGTACACGAGGGATGCCGTCAGTACCGTCGTTCGATAGGCCGAACAGTCTCGCATATTTTTCTTGCAAACACGTTTACCGCGATTGGAGCAACTTCACGATCGAGCGGGGAAAAAGTTATGCCGATTGAAGTTTCGCTTGTACTATACGAAGAATTGGGCCCCTAACTTTTAAGACAAACGTATATATCTTCCTCAGTATTTTTCCGTTTTTTTTTTAATAGAAAAACAAAAGGGTTCCGTACTACTCGTGGAACTTAATTTTCTATATTATTAGTGCATAATCCTTTCGAGATATTCTAAAAAGTTGTATAATAAAGTTAGCATAGGATAGGGCGGAGTTATTTCAATTTTAACTTTAAAGTAATATAAAAATTTACGACGATAAACAATTTTCTTTGCAGCGACATGCTTACAACTATGTTATACAATCATGATTGCTCCTTGAGAGCACAAGTATAAATCTTCGATATGTCTTGTTCAAAAATATAAACATTATTGCGAGAAATGAACGAAAAAACCCTGTCTATCCTATCACTGTTTAAATTGGGACGTGTCACTTTATATGATCAGGTTTGCATGAAAGGGAAAATTAAGATTTATATATGCACGATGTTTCTTGCACAGAATACTCCAACCTCGATCGATGTGTTGTGTTTTGTACTTCCATTACGAGAGTAGTAAGCAGGACGCTGTTTGTGTGTCACTGAACAGGCCACAAAGCACACCATGCGCGGTCCGTAAACCGAATCCAGAGAAAAGCGCAGCGAGATAGGGCAGGTAGTCGACTCCGACATCCGGTTTGCCGTGGAACGAAGTCAATGCACCTGGCTCGCAGCATCGGACCGATCCTCGAGAGCTGTCTCCTTCTTACGCAAGCTATGTTATCCCTTGGCTCCTCTCTTCGTCTTTCTTTCTCTCTCCTTTTCTTTTCTTTTTACTGAGAATCTACCGAGAAAAACGCTCTTCGATGGGGGATAAACGGCCGACAGACAAGCCGCTTGAAAGTTACATTATGCGCATGCTGCACGATGCAGCACAAACATAATTTTTTTTGTAATATATCGAATCGAATACTCGCTTGAAGTTGCAATAGCTACTATTGTTCTTGTTGTTTCAAGTATAGAGACGCATTATATTATACCAGTAAAATCTATGGAAATAATGTTTCTTGGATCATATCGCGAGTAAGCATCAACATATAAAATGGACTAAACATCGCAGTAGTCAAATTGATGATTTAATTGTTGTAGGAGACAAAATCACCAATGTGGGACTCTTACTAGCAAGAGAGACAAAACTCCTACTCAGAAAAAAAACATAGTGACAACTGTACAAGTTTTATATTAGGTGTTAAACTTAATTCCTGCCGTTTTTCGTCTCCAAAATTGATTTGTTTCGAAGGGAAGATGAATGAATACCTTAATCAAAGTAATTTCCTCCATTTTATACTTTATTACTAATTAATAATACTTTATTAATAATACTTTGATTAAGGTATTTCCCTTCGAAACAAATCAATTTTGGAGACGAAAAACGGCAGAAATTAAGTTTAACACCTAATATATATAAATATGTTTTGTCTTAGCGCTGATAAAATTTACTTTTACTATGCGATAAAAAAATATTGGTATAAAGTCTGGAAAATTGTTCGTGCTTATAGTCTTGAGAATCATATAAGGTTATAATAATTTGAATGGATTTACTATAATTGTACTTTTTTGCCTTACACCAGTATTCTTACTTTTAGGCAAGTAAAGTTTATTGTCATAAGTTCGATAAAAATAGCCAGAATATTTATATAGTCTTGTAAAGTAAAAATTATTCAACCATTTTTATTTGTGTAACCGCCATGTTTTTCTCTAATAAGGATTGTATGTAACTAGTACCTATTTTTAATTTTACAATAATCGCGCGTTTGGCTATTGCGTTGCTCATTATCAGTCCATTTTATATATCGATGATCGCAAGCAATTCGACGCAGCGTTCTTTGCGTGCGTTCATCCTAACGCGAGAGTAAACATTCTCTTTTACCTTGATATATTAGAAAAACTCGGTCATGCGAATATCGTAATAATGACATATGATGAGGGCTTTATTAAGTATGCGTGTCTTGAACATCGCGAAAGAACCACGTTGCTGGGTTTGTTACTAAATCATTGGTTACTATTATGAGGGAAGCCAGAGCGAGAAAAAGGGATAGAATCGTGAAAGTAAAAGAATATTACAAGCCGAAGGAGACGGCAGAATGATGCACCGGAGAAGACGGCTGTGTGTCTCTTTGTGAGGTTCATGGCCGTCTTCTTTCAGGGACCGCAGGATCGATGCTGCGAGGAGATTCACCGACGAGCGGGGGAGGAGGACACGGCCCTTCCGTTCCCTCGTTCGTCCTGATCTTTTTTCACTCGGGTCAGGAGAAGGTGAGTCACAATAACAAGCTGAACGGGATGTAAGACGGATAATGATGACAGAAAGAACGATGACCGTACCAGAAAGTCCTAATTGTGTGACTCGTCTACTTTTCGTCTACATCGTACGCCACGCTGTGCGTCCTCATCGAGTCCATTGTACTGGCATTTAACCGAGAGACACATTGGAAGACCAACGTGACTTTCTTGAATGCTGGTTTAAAAATCTGCTGGCGAATCAGCACAAGTGACAAACTGCGAGCTTGACAAATCTGCTCGTTTATACGAATCTCATACAAATACGAACTGTGAATCTCGAACCATAACATTATAGCTTGCGACATTAACATTATATTTCTTGATCCTTGCCTGAACGAATGTAATTGTTTCAGTTTTTTAAGTGCTAAACACGAATTCATTTTCTACTTTGATTATCATAATTTTGATAAACATAGCATTAAAGGGACAAAAATGACGATTTTAAGGGTTTTTATAACATTATAGCACACCGGCGGCAATTTTTTTCTCAATTTTGTGAATGCCACGCGAAAGTATTAACTTGTAGCTTTAAAATGCATTTTTATTTCGATATAATTTTTCGTTTTCGAGATATAGCAATTCGAAACTAATCATATTGTTTACATGATTAATTATTTTCCGTAGTATTATTTAGAAAACGGATTCGTCTTCAGGTAAAATACATTAAAAGCCAACTAAAATTGTGTACATAATTTTTTATCGCAGACTAGTAGTAAATTACGCATAATCTGACGTTGAAGTCTGCAGCACGATGCATGTTTTCCAGCTAGATTGCTTGCCTTTTAGTAAATTACTAGAAATTCTGTGTTCGGTGTGGTCCAAATTCTAGTAATTTACTAAAACGCAAGTAATTCAGTAGGAAAAAAGCAAGCATCGTACCATCGTACGTGCCGCAAGCTTAACTTTACTATCTACGAATAATGCGCGATTCTTCTTCATTTTTTCTGTTCTGGGCAAGGCAGAGATTCGCTTTGTGTGTCGCGACAAAAGAATCAAGGTTATTCACCTTTCGCCCGTCCCTGATTGCTAGAAGTCAGGTAGACAATTCGCAGGACATAGATTTCGTCACGATAAGTTGCTTTTTGTTTCCGAGGCTGCAATTTAATATCGACAATTTTGCTCGTTTGCTGTCGGACGATGCATAAGCAGTGACCGTACAAGATCTTGGCTGGACAAGACCGCGGGAATAATTTATCATACGTTTGTTGACAGCATCGGATTGGAATTCGTATCTTCGACATGACATCACGAGATTAATAGTGACTCGCGTGTTTTTCGTCTCGCTTGGCTCGAAAATAGTGTGACGACGAGACAAAGAGTATGACTGGTAGAGAACTAGGAGAGAGAGAGCCTCCTCTCTTCTTCAACTCGCTTTGTTTCGCTGGGTTTTTATTTTTTTCATTGTCATCATAGACGTAGATTACGAAAGACAAATGTCGACAATGCGTCCGTATTAACCGAGCTTCTTTTTGATTCATCGCCGGCGCGAATTGATTCACCGACTAAAAATATTGAAAAATATATCTCGCTCCTCTCCCTCGCGCTCCCTCACGGGGATGATTAAATGCCGCAATTCTTACGATGTTTTGCGCGCACGCGAGGGTAGTTGTATCGATCGGACACCCGCGGTGTCGCGTCAGCTACCTTCGTGGTGAACGCGTTTGTACTCCTGTTAAAGACGTGTTAAATATTGAATCGAATAGTTTATTTCGTGAAATTTAATCGTCAAACGTGTAAAACATTGTCCAGCATTATACTTAATAATTTAAAAAAAAAAGATGCACATTGAGGTATAAATTCTGTGAATTGTACTTTGTGTATACGTGTTTTATCCTGCAAGATTGAAGATGTGAATATACAGAATGTTTTTTTCTTGCTTTTATGCTTGAAATTATGCTTTACATAATTTCTACGTAATTGGCTTGCCGTCGTATGACGCTAATATCAGCATTTAACACGGCGCATTAGTTTCCTTAAAATAATCCCGCTGCCACATGGAAGGCAAACCTTTACATGTCCGCAAATTGCGGTTAACACGAAAACGCTAATCGCAAACGAGAAATTGCCGAGGTGTTAACATATGTCATACCGTCTGCACATTATCACTATCACCGTCATAACGATCACCTTTCCTCTTCATTAGATTTTTTAATTAAGAAGTTTTTAATTAAGAAGAAATATCAACAAAGAAACGTCAATTATGGTCAAAGTTAGATGCTGGAATTTATATGTATTTTTAACTAAAGATGTAATTAAGATATAATTCGTAATTTATAATAAGAAAATATAATTTATTTTTAAAAAAGAGATAGTTAATTGCGTATGTTAAGTTAGCATCTCAATATTGAAATTCCATAGTTCTGATTAGAGTTCCCGTTTCCTTTTATCCAGACGAGGAGTTCTCTATAATTTATAACAAGAGTTCCGCTTAACAACTATTTTTAAATAATTTTAAAAAAATGGGGTGCTAACTTCTCAGCGAAATTCGAGATCGAATAATTCTGAGCGGCTCAATAGCTTTATTTAGTGAATACCTAGAGTTCCTGACACATAAAAAACAATTTTGACAAACAAGAAAATTAAAAAAAAAAACAATTTTTGATCACTTCTTTAATTTCGCGTATCTTGAATATCGTTGGTCCAATCGCTTTGTCACCTGATACTTTTCGATTGGAACTCTCAAAAAATTTTTCAACGTGGGACTTAGAAAAATTTCGACTACCTAAAAAATTTTTTGAGAGTTCCAGTAGTTCTGATTATCGTTTTGGGCAGTTCTCGACGAGTTCTATCGAAAAGTATCAGGTGACAAAGCGATTGGACCAACGATATTCAAGATACGCGAAATTAAAGAAGTGATCAAAAATTGTTTTTTTTTTAATTTTCTTATTTATCAAAATTGTTTTTTATGTGTCAGGAACTCTAGGTATTCACTAAACAAAGGTATTGAGCCGCTCAGAACTATTCGATCTCGAATTTCGCTGAGAAGTTAGCACCCCATTTTTTAAAAATAATTAAAAAATTGTTATTAACTGAATCTCGCATTAACAAATACAGAGAACTCTTCGTCTCGTTACAAGGAAGCAGGAACTCTAATCAGAAACTCTAGGTATTCATTAAATAAAGCTATTGAGCCGCTCAGAACTATTCGATCTCGAATTTCGATAAGAAGTTAGCACCCCATTTTTCAAAAATTATTAAAAAATAGTTATTAAGCGAAACTCTTGTTATAAATTATAGAGAACTCTTCGTCTGGACAAAAGGAAACAGGAACTCTAATCAGAACTATGAAATTTCAATATTGGGGTGCTAACTTAACATACGCTGATTTTACCCTATATGCCATCTTAGCTAATATATTTTGTTAAAAATATTAATTTTTTATTAATTAATTGATTGTTAATTTAGTAATAATAACGCGCTACTTAGCATTTTAAAATTATGTAAATAATTTATTGCGAAAAATATCACTTTATTCGAAGAAAAGAATCATTTCAGCCTAATTAAAATAAGAATTCTGATTAATTATGATGGAATTTTCTGATTCATTCATTTACAACTGAGAAATTTTTTTCAGTATATAAATGTGAGGTAAATGTGTCATAAAAATTCCCATAATAATCGATATTAAAATTCAATCGAATACATTTTCAGTCATATATGTTGATATCCTTTCTCTCTCTCCTCCCTCCTCCATTTTCTCGAGAACAAATCGATGTCGGCTGGCTATCGTCGCGTCGGCGATAGCAACAATTCGCTCGCGTGCTCACGTTATGAATAAGTGATTGCTCCTTCGAACTTAAACGCGAAAAGTCTTGGCCGTCTGAGCCGCGCACGTGCACGGTTTCTCACGGTAAACAGAACTCGCTGCCGTCGCGCTTCTTTCGACGGTGACGCGCCCGCAGGCTCGGGGCGATCGCACGCGAATCTACATAAGAGCGTATACGCCTAACGTACGAAGAACAAGTTTTAATAATTTGTATTGAAATTACCGCGCAAAAACTCACTCCGCGAACGGACAAGGCTATATTTTCAAACGCTCGGATCGCAACGCTCGCGTTTACGACCGTTTTCAAAGACGAAAATGCACGACGAGTGGCACGCAAACTCAACAGCATGGTCGTCCACGTTGCGGTCGTTTCACTGGCGTCGACAATCTTCTATCCTGATGTAAATTCGTGCGCGGTGGCGCTTAGGCACGCGTGAAAACGGCTTATTCACGAAGTCTCGCCGGAATAAAAGGGACCAGCTGCGATAATAAATAATTGGTCGGTACGACGTAGAATTTGCCTCCTCTCTCGAATTTCGAATACCACGAGCTTGCATATGCCGCGAAAGAATAATGAGTTGCCCCATTCTTTTCCCTTGATATGTCAGTATCGAATATCTATATGCGAACAGCAATGTTTTAAAGAAAATGGAAATATTAGTCGGTATCCCTATATTTTTAATGATAATATTTTTATTAATAAAGTAACATTAATAACGAAATGAATAGATTTATCATTATCTACTGATTTGCATTGACATTAACTGTTTCTGTTTCGCAAGATATGTAAAATGTATCATTATTATTAGCATTAACATACGTACATTATAATGTAATTTACATAATACAATTAGAATAAACTGCACTGTTAGATATCAAAGAAGCAATAGTAAGTCATTTTCTTGAGTTAAGTAATATTTTGTTATTTTTAACTCTCGTATGTCAAAATGTAAAGCAATCCTTTTCTGTAATTAATTTCAAAATAAATAGCGTCCATATTAATCTTAGTAAATAATAGATATTTTAGTCAAATTTAATACATCTTTTTGAGTTAAATTGTTTAACTTTATTATTTTAATTAAAATATTTTATTTTTTTATTTTATGTATTTTTTATTTTTTATTATTTTAGTTAACGATATATTTAGTATAGGAGCAGATCTATAGAAATGATTGAAAATAACTCAAATTAAGAATATGATTTGACATTTGAATTTAACAGTATGTAGTGATATTATATTTTCGCAATTGTATTTGATTGCATGCTTCTCTGATACCAACAATCTTCTAATTGTATCGGATACTCATCACAGATAACGATATCATTGTTTGAATAAAATTGAATATGCTTGAGGTTACGACGAATTAACATAAAGAACTAGACATTTATATCTTAAGCGGTATAGCACAACTTACACAACTTATTTAGGATTGATTAATTGTACTGGTGATTTAGTCCAATGAAGGAGTGAATTGTGATCCGTTTCTGAGAAAACATCAAGCATTAAAGGATATATACGAGGGATATATACTCGCATATATAAAATACGAGAAACTTACGGATAAATTTATGTCTTTATACATATATACGCTGTTATCAATGAAATTAATTATTAACTTTGTTGTATAGCAATGAATAATAATATGACACAACTTGATTATTAGTAATTGGTTTATTAATTAAATGATAATTACAAAATGTGTATAAAGAAATTATCTCGTACCAACGGCACATCTTTTGATCTGCAAATTATTTAGCGAATTTTAATTTGATTTTTCATTTGTGAAATTTCAACGATAGCTTGAAGCGTTTTATACTACACATGATGAAAATATGAGATTTATTCCATTTTTGTAAGAGAAAGAATTGAAAATTAGTCAGTTAATTTATAAAATCATAAAAAGTGATTGTACACTACTGTACGTTAGATCCTCGTAATTCGTTCATGATCAATGGGCGCGTGAATAACACAGTTGGACGTTAAAGGGATAAGAATACAGACGAAGTAGACGAAGCTCGGTTGAAACCCTCTCGTTAAGAACAGTTTTGTAGCCATCCCGTTCGTCTAGTTCACTCCGGCTCGATGCACTAAAAATATACGCTTAACGTGGCGACGCGTTAATGTGAACGGGCCTCAGAGTCAGTTGCGGCTTTGTTGTAACTCGCAAAGAACCAGTCGCAGCGGCGACAGAACGTGGCCTTCTTTACACACGCGATTAGCTTTGGTACCGACAAAGGAAAAAGATGGCAGGTTTAAAAAAAATCTCATATTTCAAATTTGTTTAAGAATCTATCGTTAATGAGAGGATCTTTGAGCTTAACGTCATTTCAGATTATCTGACATTTTTGCAGAATTTAGAGAGAGAGAGAGATCTTATAAGTTTAGATTAGATGGATGATTAAAAAAGAGATGTAAGTCGTAATCTGAAAATGGGTTTGGAGAGATGGGTTTAAAAGTTTCTTTAGGGGATTAACCTTTGAATAAGAAGGATTAAGATGTATTAGACGTATTTTTAATAAAATGAAAAAATTATGAAAAAAATTACAGATTTTTTAATATTGTGTTTAAAATAATATAAAAAGTTTGGCGGTGATTTAGAACCTGGATAAAAAAAATTATTTCATTAAGAAGAGGATATGATTTTCAAAAATAATTAAGATGAAATGAGAAAATTTTTTTCATTTAAATTATAAAATTATATTATGTTAAGTATAAATATTAGTTTTATTGAACTGTTTCATATGTACATTCGTTTTTATATATACGGGAAATATAAATTTCCAATTCCAGTCTCTTTTTGCAGAAGCTATACATCTGATATATCTTTAAAATCTTCAGCATTTACTTTTTTATATTTTTTTGTCTGATTACATTTTTCCTTCTTCTATGAATTTTTCTATCTAAATTTTTTAGAGAAATCTTGAAACTATCTTTTGGTAACATTCAATTTCAGATTATCGGAATTATTCCTATACTATTCGAATTTTTACACATTTCATTAATTCTGTGTCCTAAAGTTAAGATTGGAGATTCTTCTCCTGTGTAATGCATCCTCGCCGCTCAAAAATGGGCGCGTAGGGATGAGATCCATTCCGACCTACAACAATAGAAGTGGCAACGACCGGGGCTCAAGCGGATTAACGTCGTTCGATAAGATTATAGCACGGCTGATGGCGGCGGGGGCAGCAGGTGCAGGTTGAGAACAGCAACGCAGGCTTGGCATAAATTTTAATCTCTCGAGAACGAGGTCGCTGGCCGCCTGTTCCAGGTGTTTTGTCGACGTTGAAAATAAAATGTGTTTTAACGAGGGAGAAAACATCGCGTCGCCAGCTTCTGCGCAAACGTCATACAACGTCCATTACGCCTCGGTACGTCGAGTCCGTCATGTCTGTAAAGTTAGTGCCCTATTTTCAGAATTTTGATGTAACTGACAGGGACTCTCTGACTCTTCCTCAAAGAATTTTGAAGTTTGTAGTGTACGCGAATATTAGTTCATGAGAGCACATAATTGTTACTACGACTAGAGATCCTCAAATATAAGAGATTGGACACCATCATACGTATGGTCCGCTATATTTTTAGAACCTACTTAAGATAGAATTAACTAAATTAGGTATGCATAAGATAGAAAGATATCTATACGCATCTCATTCTTACGTCTACCTAGCTGGACTCCCCACTTAACCAAATCTTAATGAATAAATTATATAATAATGTGCTATTTACACGCTTTCAAAATCCGTAAGAGAAAATTTTTGCGCTTGTTTCGTTTAGCTAAAAAAAAGTTTTTTGTGCCAGCTAGATAGACGCCTCATTCTTATCTGCAATCTTCTCTAGTTAAGATCTTGAAGATCTTAAACTACGGTAACTCTGACGCTTTTTGTATTTCGTTCGAATGAGCAGTTTCGATAGGGAAGAGAAAAGCGCGAACACGCGAGTTGATCGAGGCTGTATTTTCACGTATGCTGGCGGCGATGTCGATACAGGATTGTGCTACGAGAACGATGCTACGAGAAGATTGGTATTGACACAAACTGGTGGTATCTTGTAGGTCTGGCTGAGAGACCAGTCTTTTTCGACACCTCAATATTTCTCTGGAAAAAAAAACTGCACACACAGTACTTCGTATATTACTATTTTATCGTGTTTTGTCATTGCTCAATTTTTATTGCTTTTTTTTTCAATAAAAGAATAGATAAACTGAAAAAAATAAATCAGTGATCTTAAAATATTTTATTCTCTTAATTAATGCATGTGTCATCACAATATATAATCTATAATGTATCGTAAGAATACATGATTGTGTTTAAACTTTCTTTCTTTTTCGTAAATTAAATATTTTGTCTGAAAAGAGATTACTGTAACTCGTGGAAGTTGAGGATGCTACAATTGACACTATGACGCCCAGAATTTTCATTTGTACAAGATGCCAATTACGTTGATTCATAAATAATTTTTCGCGGAGAAAGGTATAAGTTTTCAAGGAACTTCCTGAATCAGTATGTCTTCCTAAAGAATGAATAAGAGACTTCGTAGAACTCTCTTTATGCATGAGTCATACAACATATTCGGACCGGCGTGTTTACTCCGATGCAGCCCGCGCTCGTTGCGTACGATCTACTGGACAATAGAGCTAATTAAAGATAATGACGTTACAATAAAAATTAATTACAAGAAAGGAACAATTACAATTAGATTGGCAAGAATGCGAAAACAAAAGAAGGAGGAACACAAAAAAAAGATTTGTTAAAACAACTAAAAACTTCACTGATTTAACAAATTTATAGCCGTAATATACGAACAACTAGTTTCATATGTTAAAGTAGCAAAGTTGTACAGCTGAATAAAATTAGCGATTGTAGGTAATTATATTTGTTGTAATAACACTGCAAATTTATTAATACAAGCAAAAATAACTTTCTATAAAAATCAATTCAATATATAGATCGAAATTTTTAATAAAACATCTTAGCTAAGATGACATATACTTTTGCTGCTGTAATGGAGAAAACTTGTTACACCAGCAATTTGTAGTGTAGCAAAGAATTAGCTGAGTTAGCATACTGATAATTGCTTACAGACATAATTTTTTTGTCGAACCATAAAATCTTATAGTTACTGAACTCTCGCAGCAACACTGAGAAAAATATCTGATTGGATTAATTGGAATTCTGGTTGAAAATGGACGAATAGAAGAATTTTTTGGTTAAATCTAGAATTCTAGTTGAGATAACCAGAATTCTGCTTGATCTAATCAGAATCTTCTGGCTCGTCCATTTCCAATCAAACATTTTTTCGGTGAAATTATGACTTTGTTGAACCATCAAATTTTTTTCCGTGTAGAAATAAATAGAAGTTTTAATTTTCTGAACAATCATGCGTAGCTCTAAACATATTATTGTGTATTTTATAAAGCTCCTTTTAATATTTGTAGTACTTTATGATAAGACTTATTAGGACGTTCTTTTTATATTATTTTATTAATTTCATCGAGTATGTAAGTCTTTCAATCCACAAGTGTTTTAATTCCCACCGTCTGTCATGGCGATTCGGATTTCTCGTGAGTCACTGCCTCCTACATTTTCGAGCAGCTGCGCCTCAACTTCCTACCACTGCATTTAAATTTTACGGTCCTGGTTGGGCCTGGCTACGATATAAAGTCTGCGATGGGAGAGCTCAATTTGAAAGAATTAATTTACGGCTTAATAAAAGGACGGCGAGCACGTGGGTCACGAGGCGCGAGATAAATTATTAGAGAAACGCGTTGCAGGGTTAGACAACGTAGGTTGTACGGCTGTGGACTACTCTGCTCTCATTTTATATGGCGAAAACGGTAACAGTTTCTTAAATCTTTCAAGTACCCGCGTGGGAAATTTACATTTTATTTCTGTCGTTTGCGCCCTCGGGATCGTATACGTATTACGTCATATTTTTTGTCGAAAGCAGGAAAATAGTAGAAGTCATCTGCGTAATATGATATACATAATGTCATGTTATATATTTTAATGAAACATAAATTATGTAACTTGTAATGAACATAATCTTGTTTTCCTTTTGAGAATATGAAATTTCAACCAACTACCAGATTTATTTAAAGGGGAGAGAGAGAGAGAGAGAGAGAGAGAGAGAGAGAGAGAGAGAGAGAGAATACAGAGAAATTTAATATCGTTTTTCACTGGGAAAACTAGTGCGACACTGAATGCAATTAAATACAAATCAATTCATATACATATTTTCAGTGTTAATAAATAATTCAACCTTTTTAATTACACATTCTTTGTTGTCGCGATAACTTCATAACATTAAAAGGATTAAATTATTTATTAACACTGAAAAAATACATAAACCAATTTGCTTAATTAAGCCATTGTTGCACTAGTTTTCCCAGTGGAAAACACTATAAATTAATTAGTCGAAATAAAATTTAGATTATAACGCTACTAAAATCATGACAGCATTCTCTAGAATTTTCGCGTATCGATCTTTAGCAGCATTTATCTTTATCTTCTTACCATCTATTTTTGTCTTTTTTGTTCTTTATTCGATCGACGAATTGCCATAATATATACGATACGATAGGGTTCCGTGCGCGAGCAATTGTGAGAGTGTCGTCGAGATCGAGAGGAAACGGTCCATTCGGTCGAGCTAAAAGAGAATTCGATCGTGTTCAATGCGTTCCCTTTTCACAGAACGATCGCTATCTATGTGAATGTGAAGCTATTGTCTTGCGTTCTTTATCAATTCATAGGAAGTAATATGTGAAAGGGCAGCCTATTTTTTTCATCTCATTATACTAACGAACGAAAACGTGGAACTCTTTGAAGCATCTAAATTGGCAGACCGAGAAATATCTCACGGTATATTATTCAAAATAAGATTCACTCGCTCGGGAAAATTTAATCATTTATGATTTTAATTGTATTCTGCTCTTTGAACGAAATTAGGGTTTTTGATGTAGAGAGATTCAAGCTTCCTTATTTGAAGAGATTTAAAAAACTTTTCTATTTTACTATGACTTTAAGTATCCAATTAATAAGATCAAATTTAATCGTTCAATTTAATTTTCCAATTTAATTATCAAATTAACAGGATAAATTTAATTTCAGAAATTCGATTTTACGATTCTTGATACGTAACATACATTCAGTTATCTAATTTTCCACCGTATTGCCAATCCGCTCGTTAATTCGCGTGCAAGGCGAAGAACTCTCGTCTCTCATTACCTTCGAACTTATCGGAATGAATTCACGATCAATTGGCTAGGTTTGACGGAAGACGGAAGAAACGGGCTGGATCTCATTTGGAGCTCATTGAGCGATGCCTGGTCTCATCACGATGTTCCCTTTCTTTTTTCCAGAGTTCCATCGCCGCACGATCGTTCAAATACAAATAGTTTTTCGGTAAGCTTCATTCTCGTGGTTATCAGCTCAATCAGATGCCGTCGAATTTGTAATTTAAAACAAAAAAATTGTCTTTTAAGTCCGAAGAAGGTATTTCAATATAATTGATAATTGTCGCGAAATCCAACATTTTCGCTAAAAACAGTTAGGACGTTGAGAGTAAACGCACTTTAACGATCGAGTGTCGCGCACAGTTTGGTCCATGAATTTAATTAATATAGGAAAACTGTTAATTGAGTTGGGGCAGTGAGAGAGAGCGGGCAATGTCTCGTGTCTGAATATATCATGCACACACGCATATATATCCGTCCGTGTGTGGGTTTTACGGCTCTCAAAGCTAATAAGATCATGCAGTGCGAGCAATATCGGCAGTAGTAAGCTGAATAACAGCTCCATAGAAGTAACATTCTCGTAGACACGTATGCTTAAATAATTCCGTTCAGAATTATCTCCCATGCATGCGCACGTCACGCTGAGGAAGGGGATTAATGTGCCATTTCTGTGGAATGCATCGTCGCGCGGTTTCTCGTACTTTCGTGAGAAAATCGATGTTACTCATCTCGCGAATCCGTCAAATTTACTTGAGAAAGCAGTCCTGCCAAAGAGAAGCAATCCTGCTGGTCCGGATTTATGGACGCCGCTGAGCGTTTCAGATCTCTCCCGTCTTCTCTTTCTCCCACGGCTTATCCCTCCTCTTTGTAATCTCAATAATTACTACCCACGGGAGGGAAAAAATACATCGGTGCAAAACTGAATCGGGCGAAAAGTTAGCCGAGGAGACAAAGAGTCAGAGTCGAGGGGAGACGAAAAAGCGAATAAAGTAGAAAAGTGGTGGTTGGCAGGGAGGGTTGAGGGAGGAAAAGAGATAGAAAGAGAGAGGGAGAGAGTACACTCGTATTGAGATGTATCCCAGTATCTGTATCCCTACAGTAGGGAAGGAGAGGTAGAGAGAGATAGAGAGAGAGAGGAGCTCCGTTGTCATGGCGACCGTATCGATCCTCGCGGGTCGCGGAGATATGTACGAAACGATTCGCAGTTAGCGAATTCTATCCTGGGCGCGTTAATACGAGTAGGCTCTGCCGCAGTTGCGAGTTGTGCCACATCGAACCTCGCGCATATCCGCACGCGATAGTTACCCGAGAGTTAGGCGAGCGAGAGCAAGCGCGCCCGGGCTCAGCCGCAAATTAATTCTCGTGTCCCCGAGGCGAATAGTCGTCCGTTTCGGCTCCCGCTCTCGCTCTTGGGAATTCAGCCTGAGAATCCGACGCGATTCGGTTCGACTCGCAATGTCGTATCACGTGAAAATTCGATGTATTGTTATTGGCCATTGATATCGAAAACTCGTGGGACACTAAAAATTGCATTCCATAATATACAAACATTTTCTCCCATTCTTCCCCTCATACACTATTAAATTCATATTATTAAATTATATCAAATTTGCATTATTTTTCATTACTTCTATAGGTTTATTTCATTGCCATTGTTCCTATTCAATGTATCTTTAACTTGTCTGAAACAATGGAGTTGAACCATTTGACTGAAAAAAATGTATTAAATTTAACTCAAATTTAATTTATTATTTATTAAATGCATACGTAATATGGACGTTGTTTAATTCAAAATTAATCACAGAAATGGATTAATTTATATTTTGACATAAAAAAAAGTTAAAAATAACAAAACATTATTATTTAAGGGATCGAGTTAATTAACAGAGATAAATTAACTGTAATGTTGGTTCAAATTATTTTCTTCATCTTTTTTTAGGTCTAAACATTAGAAAGACCAAGTTGAGCCGAGATTAAAGTTAATCTACATTGATGGAAATCAATTTACTCTCTTTTTATAGTTCTTCGAACTTTTCTCATTTTTTTCTAATTCTAATTTTTGAAAGTAGGAAAATAATAAACTGATCGTGAGATTAAAGTTACTCTTTACATTGGTGGAAACAAGCATAATAATGTTGAATTCGAATTCTTATGCCGTCGTTAAACTCCTCGCATTATATAAATAAACCAGTGAAGAATGAGTGAGGATGTCTTGAAACGTTTGATGTACGATGTACGCTTTCGCAGTTAGACATTTCGATGTCGTAGCGAAAACAAGCGCACGACGAAACTGGAACGGTGGAATTAAATTACATATCTTGACAGGTGCAACGGCTGATCCGACGATCAAGCCGATTCTTCGTCTCGGCCGGCTGTCGGGCCAAGGTTGCATTTATGTTCCAGGTGCAAAACGTTTCGTTTTCCAGACTAAAAGCGTTTTTTTTTTTTCAAAATTAACTTAGGCCCTCAATTCCATGGGACTATTACAAGTCGCATCCGATGTTGAATGTCAAAATTTCTCTTCGCGAAGATAAATTATCTCTTTGTCCCAGAATTCATTATCAATAAAGTTTCCAGGTAATAAATTATCTTTCGGTTTAAAACTGTTTGTATATTTATTATTTCTGCACATTACATTATGATCGACTATAATTAAGTTAATACTATAATGGATACCAATTAAGTTAATGCTGCGAGCGCGATGTTGAAAATTTATTATAACAAATATTATATTTATATTATATTGTAAAAATATAACAGCAAAACTGTCATGTGTACGTTGCGCGAAAATGTCTCTCGAGTTTATTTAGTACGGACTAGTGGCAACGAGGTCGTTGAACTTCCGGCATTTCCACCGTACGACGTCACTGTCGGCATTATCGCTTGAAGGATCGTTATCTCTCCTGTCGCAGGATCTCCCTACCTAAATTGCCGATAGAAAAGATAAAGACCATGACTGACAAAGAGCCGTTTGCGCAAAGGAGTAAACTTTCCGTGTGATACCGCGACCAGAAAATTGATAGAAAGCGAAGATACGCTCGCTGGTATTTTATCAGAAAAATCGTTCCAATTTTTATTGATACGATCATTAATATTTTGTTTGGAAGGGATATTTTTATATTCGATTACGTCGCGAATAATCGCGCGTGAATCGTACACTCGAAATTCCAGAAGCTTGAACTCATAATGATAACAACATATAATGAATTACGGATGACCCATCCTGAAAAAAAACCAGATTAACCTATTAACTCTCCATTTGCAATCATATTTTTATTCCCTACGTTTATAATTTGGAAATTCTATAAATGGAAATTCTATGCCAAATATAATTCCCTCAATTTCTTCTAGTTATAACTTCTTTTTATTCAAAGTACTTAATTTGCGAAAAAGAAAAAAAATTTTAATGTAACTATATGTTCTCACACTATATAGATTATACATTATAATGATAGATGCATTAATTGGGAAGAAAATGAAATATTTTAACTATTCATCTGCAATCACATTTTTCCTTTTTTCGTCTGTAGTTTGGATTTCTAACTTAAATAATAAAATCTTTATTTAATAAAAATTAAAGCATGAGTAAAAATGAGGAAAAAATGGAAATTTATTAAAATATATATAACTCTTAGCAATAAGAGAACTAGACTCCGCTCTTCTCTTTATTTCGGAGAGATTTGAGAGTAAAATTTGTACCAAAATGGTACGGAAAATTTATACAGTCAATATTTTCCAATATTGGGTGACTAAAACAATTTTTTATTTTACACGACTACACGTAACTTTCATCATGCCGATCTATTTATATCATCGTTTCATTTCTTTTCATTCATCGTTGGTTGTCCTTGCAAGGTGCGAAATTCATCTGCCGAAAAGGAATGTTGCCAGTTCGAAGAATACCTTCTTCCAGTTTGACTAGTCGCACTCGACACAACAAAAGACTTCTCAGCGACAGACGGTGGATGACCTGCGTCAGGCGATCCGGTGTTTTCACAAACGCCAACACGCACACTTGTGCAAATACATGTGATCCGAGCCACAGGGTCATTTAAAGATCACCACCTCAGCGGGAAGTGGAAAAAAGTGACAGGTCTGTTGTACACCTAACGGCGACTCTGCGCCACATGGGCTCGCAGAACATTTGTTTGTCCTCACCCGATGCCTACTGCACAAAACGATGTTGTCCAAAGCAAAAACTTATTTTTTCATTGGCTGTTGCTTCAAGAGATACGTTGCGGATACAGTTACGATATTTGCATTTGGCTCAAGTCAAGGAGTATCCGCTATATATGTCAATATCACCTTGAGATTAAACAAATATTTATTCGTAATTTACAATTTCATCTTGCTTAATACGTCACTCTCTTACTTGAAAAATGACGCAAATAAAAATGAGGTTTTCAAATTATTACCATGAATAATAAATTAGGACAGTTTATTGCCAAAACATCACAACTAAAAAAAATAATTAAAAAAAATTTTTTTAAACGTCATAATTCAAAAGGGATGGTTAAAAAAAATTGTCAAAATTGTCATAATTCAAAAAGGGTGATTTTTTTACGAGTTGTGAAACGAAGATAATAAAAATATTTGTCCAAGTTAGGAATATATTCTTGTTGACGATATTATTTGAGTAGTTAATAATCTTCTGTCAAACTAAATAATAGTTTTTCCCTTTTTCTGGTCTTAATTTTTTTAGTTGATTACTTTTGAAGTAAAGGAACGATATCTATTCTTACATTCACATTGTTGCCGGGAAGAATGACTTTAATAAGATTAGTGCAAAGACTTGGAAATCGGAATAAACGTATTTTATTTTGTTCATTAAAATTGGACTAAAGTTCTGTGACTTCGTCTCATTTCGAATTTTAGAAAACTTAAAAATAAATAAAAACAAGGTTTTTTTCTCGTTTGCTTATACCGAGCTATTTAAAAGAGCTCGACTTTTAATGTATTACTAAAGAAAGAGGGATCTCGTCACAAGAATGCAAAAATTAATGTTTTAGTCATAATTTTCTAAAGGAGGATCTAATCGTTCATTTAAAAGCGAATTTTAGAAACCTTTTCTGACATCAAGTTCGTGTTATATAATAATTATTCGAGATATATCCGATCGATACCGTAATTAACTGCGTTGTAGACATAACTATGATTACATATCGTAATCAATATGTGATTACGATCTATATGGTCATTTTGCTAAAGGACTAATTAGAACCCCGCCCTATAATTACGGAAAGTTAGGTTCCGTTGAAATGAGTTAGTTTTAATATATTATAGGTTATATGTAGTGAAAAAGAGTGTCATAGACACAAGGCTCAATAATGAATAATTTTTTAGCCATGATGCATCAAAGGTGTGAAACTTGCATTCACAGGGCACTAAATGAGTTAAATAAAAAAAATAATAATACCATTGAAGAGCCAACACCGGTTATAAGTGTGTATAAATTTATTGCAATTTTTTTGCCATTTTTTATCCGTTACATTATGTATAAAAATCAACTCATTTCACCGGAGTCAAATTTTCCATATAATTAGCACGGAATTCTTTGCGCAATTTAACAGAGTGTTTAAGACAGAGAGACTGTTCCGCGTACTGATAAACTCTTCTCTCTCTCTCTCTCTCTCTCTCTCTCTCTCTCTCTTTTTCTCTCTTTGCAAGATTTTATTTCCAGATTACTCGGCAGATAATCCCGCCGGAAATAGCGGCCACTTTTCGCGCAAACGGGTCATTATCCAGACAGGTTCGCGTGTGAGCGCTTCATACTTAAGTCGCTCGTTTCCCATTCGAAATGTCGGAATCGGTATATTTCGTATCTTATCGCGTTTGCACCTTCATATACGCGAGATTGCTGGAAACTTTCGATACTTGAAACTTCCCGCACGGAAATGTTATCTTCGCGCTTGTTATTCTACTGCTGTGCTAAGGCGAAAAGAGATCGAGCACCAATTTTGCGCGTGACGTCGCTTCTGGAGAAAATTGGAGATTTTTATTTTGGATTCCGGATATATCGAGCCGTGTCCTCGATTCGCTTGAATTCCAACATACCGGAATACGACGATTCGCGTACAAAAGTTACCTCTTCCGGGTCTTCATTTCGCGACGCCGTAAAGTTTTGTTCTCTCGCTGCGGGAACATCGAGTTTCTCCATGGTTGTTTGCTGAGAGATGACACTTCCTGTTGACATGCGACTGCACGTACCTCCGGCAATATGATCGCCGAGTGTCGTGCCGCATCGCGTATCGGGTAGGAGATATCGATTGGCGTTTGCCAGACATCGGGATTCGCACTTTTGTCTGGATAAAAAAAAGGGGCACATTCAGCGATGAAAAGAGAATGTCACGCAGTCCTGGACATCAATTGTATCTTTGCTTTATCTTTCGTCGGATACAAAATATATGATAATTTCGTTTGCGGTCGCGCGGTTCGGCCATTTGCTGCCGGAAACTGCACGTGCGATGTGTAATTAAAGTTAGGAATTTCGCGTAAACCGCATATGCGTGCATCGTGTTCCGCACAAACGAGTCCGCACTCACAAAATACGACGGTGGTTCTAATTATACGCGGTTCAGCTGCGTAAATTCTCATCATTGAAGTATAAATTAAATTAAAAGTTAATATCGGCGCGATAATAGCATAAAGGATATTTAATTCTCCGTCTGCACTCTTTAAAATCTTTGGAATTGAGTCTAACTCTAAAGAGTGAAGTCTCACTCTTAAAAATTGACAATTGAATCACTCTTTTTCAACATTAGTTTAGTTGTCATCTTTAAAATTATATTCCATTCTAAAGTTTTTAGATAGCAGTCTTTTTTGGCACAAGTTTTACTCTCAAATTTCTTTAAAATAAAAGAGAGGGTGAAGTTTGGTTTCCCTTCCTAAAATGTCTTGCTAAAAAATTATTTTATAATGTAAAGAAAATGTTGAAAAGTAATCCTAAATTTTTTCACATTCTTTTAAAGCTTTGAATAGTAAAAAAACTTATTCTGGACGGAGGGAATAAAAATATGATTGCAGGGGGAAAGTTAATGATGATTACGTCATTTAAATTATATTTGAATAAGTAAAGAAGTCATTTTTTTCACAGAGAAACTTCGAGAAACTTCATACTATTTATAACGTTTTTCAATTAAAAAATCGTCGGTTTCATTACTCGATAGAGAAGATTTAAGAAGAGAATGACAAGAGAGGATGAAAAGGTCGATAGGTTGGCCAAAAGAGATTAAGCGAAGGAGCTCGAGATGAGGGAAAAAAGACTCTGTCAGCATTCCGCCTCTCCTCTTTTCCTCCTTCTGTCATGCAGACCGAGATGAAGTAATTGGCATTTCCGATATAAAGCAATTTTACACACGATGCTTTGAAAGCGCCAGCTAGGAAAATACAATATTTTATATTTTATTACATTCAGAGGTGTTTGATACAGATGTTAAATATGTAGGTCATTAGTTTCATATTTATAAGTTATATCACATTTAATTTTTTTATTGTATTTTATTAAAATTTATTCATTTATATTCCGTAATTAGTAAATAGTTGCGTTTATACTCTAAAAGGTAATGGATCATTCTAATTTTCCACAATAACACTAGCCTGCAAATTTACATTTTAGGATCATTGTCTGAATGAACATAATCATTTTTTATAGTTTCTAGTGTTGAATATGAATCCGTTTTCCAAATTTGATTACCACGTTACAAGTTTGAGAAAAATTGTCAAAGAGAACAAAAACGAGATGATTTTGAGGATTTTTATAATGTTATAATACCAGGAGCAATTTTTTTTTTTATTTTGTTAATGTCGCGCGAAAGTGTTAATTTTTAACTTTTAAATGCATTTTGTTTCATTTCGATATAATTTTTTATTTGCGAGCAATTTGAAAATAACCATATTAATTGTATTTTTTTTTCAACACAATTTCATATCCTTCTTTGATTTAGTACAAATCGATTATATTATAAATTAATACTTTTACGTGGTATTGACAAAAGTGAGTTTGTTGTTGGTGCTAGAATATCATGAAAATCTCTCAAAATTGTCGATTTTTGTCTCTTTAATTCCATTTTTCTCAAAATTATGACGTAATAATCAAATTTGGAAAACGGATTTATGTTCGACAAGCTAAAATACATTAAAAATAGCTAAAACAAATTATATCGCAGATTAATGTGTAATTGACATTTTATTTTAACAATCTAATTCATCTCGAAATACTCATGGAATTTTCAACGAACGTTTCGTGAATATAGACCGTAAATTTCGCTTAAATTTCCGGGGACATTTCCAGTTTATTTTTCGAGCTCGCAGTGAAAATGTACATTTTTGTGACATCTTACTTTTATTTTTACAAACTCCTTTTTATATGAAAAAAGAAAAAAACGGTTTAATAATAGGTAATATTCGCGAAAGTACCGCACATTTCAGCAAGATTTTTTGTAAAAGTTTTGTAAATTAATATCGTTTATAATTTTCGCCCGACGCACTTTGCTTTTATTGAAAACCAACTTCTGCAACATGCAATAAAATCGTATTCAAAGTCAATTAAATTTTAGCTTGTTAAATTTTTATTTACAACAAAATGCCTCTAACATGCTTTGTTTTAATAAATATCCGACTAATACAAGCCGTCCTAAAATTCGAAATCCCTTTTTCGACATCCTGCTTTTTTGACAGTCACGCGTAATTACTTAGACATTATCGGCTCCCAAAGTCGATCGAAAGCAACCTTAAGCTCCTTTGGAAGAATCAGATGGATGAATTTGGACCTTCCGTGTGCTATCTTTGTCCTTCGACGGTACGACATAATAGGATGTGCTTGTCGGGATTAATGACCTGTGAACACATATACTACCTCACGATGTCTCGGGGTCGACCATCCCTTGAATTACTCGGCCTGCCAATTCCTCGTAAAGCGTATTTACGACAGTGGTTATAAGTGACAAATGTGTGTACCGTTAACACACTTGATAACATTTTTACAAACTCGTGGTTCATGATTGTCTGAAAAAAGCAAAGTACATTAATGAATAAATTTAGATGTTTTCACGAAATATTAGGTGTTAAACTTAATTCCTGCCGTTTTTCGTCTCCAAAATTGATTTGTTTCGAAGGGAAATACCCTAGTCAAGGTATTATTAATAAAGTATTATTAATTAGTAATAAAGTAGAAAATGGAGGAAATTACTTTGATTAAGGTATTCATTCATCTTCCCTTCGAAACAAATCAATTTTGGAGACGAAAAACGGCAGGAATTAAGTTTAACACCTAATAAGAATCTCTCTTTGATCCGTATCCACCCGATGAGATACTCGTTTCGCTGGTAAATAGCGAAACTGCCCTGACGAAGACAAATGTCAAGTAATAGTAATAATGCATCGTGTTTCGTCCACCTCGAGCAGTTTCTACGCGTACCTCAGACATATACTTTACGACATGTTATATTTCATATCCGTGGCCATCGGCGACCGAAGGGAATCGTCCATTCCGTCTCGATATGTGGACGTGCTTTTGTCTCATGAATTTTACTCCCATACTGTAAAATCCTACATCTTTTACGTTTGTCGATCAACGAAGACATCTCAGGGGAGAGTATCTTATATCGATTTATCTTAGTGAAGTAACGCCTCGTGTCGATAACATGCTCCGACGAAATTGGCTTAATGGTTGATCATTGCCATTGAGAGATTTGCATACACCGTGAGAGGCTTTTGTATGGATACGTAATGACCTAAATGCATAGGAGCCGACGCGGTACGTTCACGGCAACGGGAATGAGAGGCATCGCATTGGTGTAAGAAGATTAATGAAAATCGGTTCTCCTCAAGGCGAAGCGAAACGTGGATCCCGACGTGGTATGATTTTACGGGAGCTCTCCGTACCGGCATTGTGCGGCTTGATTAATGCGACAGATATGATCGATATAAGTTTCGCAATCATCGGTGGATAGCTTCTGGAAGCAGTGCTCGCTTTTTTTTAAAATTGATGAGGCCGTGATGACACTGGTGGCGTTTCTTAATCAAATTTCGATAGACTTCCGCTTTTCTAGAGAAAACTTCGAACGTAGTAATGTTAAATAATTAACACAATACTTTACAATTATATTTGTTATTTTGACTTTAAGGATGATTTAAAACTAATATATAAAATAAATAGAGTACATAGAAGAGTAGTTGCGGTAACTCGTAAGAAAATGTTAATAAAATATTTTTGTTTGTATAATGTGAACGAAAAAATTCTTAGATGTTAAACTGACTTTGAGATATATAGATTAATTGAAACAATTGTATTAAAAACACTCAAAATAATATTCTATTTTTAAACAATTAAGAAAATACACAGTAAAAAAGAAAATGTTAATTTTAACATTTTTTACATGTCCCAGGAGATTCACTCTAAATTTTAAGTTAAAGTAACTCATTCGTCTTGTGTTATTTATTAACGAATTAGTAATGTTAAATAATTGACACAACACTTTACATTTATATTTGTTATTTTGACTTTAAGGGTGATTTAAAACTAACATATAAAATAAATAGAGTGCATAGAAGAATAGTTGCAGTAACTCGTAAGAAAATGTTAATAAAAAACATTTTTGTTCGTATAATGTGAACGAAAAAATTCTTAGATGTTAAATTGACTTTGAGATATATAGATTAATTGAAACAATTGTATTAAAAACACTCAAAATAATATTCCATTTTTAATTGACATACGCAATTGTTAAGTTAGAAAGGTGACATGAATCTAACACATCAAAATGTTACAAAAATAATAACATATCAGTTGTATGTTTATTTTACATTGAAGTAATAATCAAAATGTGGTAACACAAGAAAAATTCTACATATGGACGCACGATTTTTTATTGTGTAATGAATGCGGAGTTTCTCCTTCGATCGATTTTTTTTGGATGAACAACGGCGAGATGGTTTTTGGCGAATTCCTTAAGAAACTTTAAACGTTGGACGTATGAAATAATTAAGAAAATAATGAACGCGGAGTTCCTCCTTCAATCGATTTTTTTTTTGTATGAATAACGGCGAGATTGTTTTTGCGAGTTACGCGTCTCGACGTTTTTAAGCACCGCTCATCAAGACGATCTTCACGCAGGATTAAATCGGCTACACGGAATGGCATTACATATGGCAACGTGACGTATCGCATTACGGCAAAATGGCTCTTTGTCCTCGTTTTCGCGCAGCGAGGATGGGCGACCTCTTTCAGGATGCAACAGCAGAAAGGGATTCTGAAATATGAGCGGGAGCTACGCCAGAAAGGTCCTCTGTACACACCTTCGATTCTTCACCGCTACACAATCGCCGTAGTACCTGTCCGATTATGCATCGTTCTTCCTTTTTATCCGTACGATATTCGATTTTGACATTTTGATGGATGAGCCGAATATCTAAGTGAAATTGCGCGAAGGTGGAATTAGTGATAATTATGGAACGAAGAGGAATTATTTTTATAAAACGTGGATATAATTATATCCTTACACGCACACATATACAGGGTGTTCCGAAAGTTTTTGCCAATCGCTTTTGTGCAGATAAAGTGGACTAAACTGAGTCGAAAAGTCTTGTACTATTCTGCAATTTTCGTAATAGTTAACAAGATATTAATTACTAAAAATTACCAAATATTAGTCTTGAATTTTTCCTCAAATACTATCAACTTTACAGAAAAACTGCAACAGACAAAAATCATTAATTTTCTTTTCATAATGTTCTGAGAATTTTTTCAGAATTTTTTATCAACTTTTTAGTACAGCATTTTATTATTTTTACCAACATGAGAAAATATTAAAAAATTCTGAAAAAATTCTAAAAAAATTCTCAAAGCTTCGATTGTGATGACGAAATATACATTTCTGTGAAATGTATCTTATTTCTGTGAAATATATCTCATTAATTGCAAAAAATAAAATAGACATTTGCGAGAAAAACATTTTATTTCGCTCGTATTTAAATAAATATTTATTTCAGTGAAATAAATGTATTTCTCACAAATATATTTTTAGGCATCTTTTTCTCAGTGCACCTAAAAATAAACTACTTTTTTAAGTAATCATGAAAACATGTAGGTGCATGTATTATATAAAAGTGGAGATTAAAAAAATATTATATGCCTCGCGTCCAAATTGAAGATAGTCATTTTTAAAAGATTTTCTTTTTTCTAACATTTTTTGACATTTTATCTAGCTAAATTTTTAGATACTTCGGCAAAACTTCTTTCCGTGTTTAATTACAAATATTGTATAAATATACGTTTAGCCAAAATCTGAAGAATGAACGGTTAATTAAAAAATTCATCAACACGAATAATTCATTTTCACTTACTACTGTCTAAAAATTCGTTATCGTGTTAACAAAATTCGTTTCACCTGTGAAACGATCATCGACCGTTTCTAGACGGAACACTTCGAAAATCAATTTTATCGACAGCAGCTATTCGCCTTGCTTTCCAAAACGTCCCCGTTTTATTTCCATAATGCTCGATGAATCTACCTCCGGTCCGGAAGAGCCATCTCGCTCGACCGCAAATTCAATACCGCCGTCACCGAGGCCTCGATAAAAATCGACGAGAACATTCTCGAGCGTTGGGGGTGGACGGGGGTTCGTCACCGGGTGGTATTACACTCAACTGCGGAAAGCTGCCGCTTTCCTGCCGGAAGGATCTCCATCGAGACAATCCGTGAAAGATCCCAAAGGACGTGAGACATCCTGTAAAAAAAAATTACTTTATTTGCACACAAGAATTTGAAAACGTATTGGAGAATATATTTTTCAAAGTCTTTTGATCAACTGTCACTACCGATAACTCAATCAACTAAGTAAAAAAATTATTTTTCGTTATTTGTCAGAGTAATATTTCATAATTTACAGAATATAAATGCAGAAGATCTATGTACGTCGATAAAAGTTTTTAGAAATTTCCCATCTCTTTTTCTAGCTTTTTCTACCTTGATTTCTTTTTTTTTTTTTTTCCAAAACAAGGCGCTTCGTACAGTCGACATAGATTTATGAGTAAAATATATTGAGACACGACCTGTTTTCCTCCGCTTTTCTCTTTCCCTCAATTTCCAGCACGATCGAATCAATGCGAGGCATTCAACACTCGTTGAACTTAAATTAACTCAAAATTGCAGCAGTTCTCAGAGAGTCAGGCGATAAATTTGACCTATTTCTCATTTCGAGTTTAAAAGCATCAGATTGAAAGTTCCTTTGAGGAAACACATACGAGAAATAATAATGATATAAAATTGGTTAGTAAAATATCGTTCTGAAATGAAATTTAGTTTTACACTTTGAACCTTTTATTAGCGGGCGATGGACGATAAAATCTTTCGTGTTTGCTTACACGAGTTCATCGACAACGTCGATAGGATACGCAGGGCGAGATAGAAGTTTCGGTAACGCATTGAATGTCGCTCGCGTACATTATCTGTGGCAGACAGTTCTCACGCGGCACGAGAGCGGAAGAAGAATAAACAATTTTTATGGGGCGAAGATAAAAATTGAAATCTCTCTCACGGGTGCCCCTTTTCATACATCCCCGCGCCGCTTTTCGAGCTGCCGGTGAATATCGATCGTCGAGGTCGATGCACCGACGTTGCGCTACGCGAAATTCATTTTCAGGGATCCCCGGGGGAGGCGTTCTGGAAATTCACGACTGGAAGTAACGGGGTAGAGCAAAAATGTCAATCGCGATTGCGGGGAAGTAAAAAGGACCTTTGTCGTCTCGTATCGCGTCGATACGTTGAAAGGCGCGACGATATCCCGCGTCTGTCGACACGCGTTTCGTTTCGATTCGCCTTCCTATCGCGCACGTTTTTCCGGACTGTCATGCACTTGAAGCCAGAAGGATTTTGAATAACCACCGAATATATACGCACGCACTTTGCATGCGATATTTAAGCAGATTACCGTATCACCATACATTCTCTTTTATTCAAAATATGAGTGTTTTATATTGCATGATAAGCTATTTATTATTGCATCCAGTTATTCAGGAATAAATTACTAATCACAAAGTTCCGACTATCGTGTTGGAAAAACGACATTTTTGCGCTAAATATCACTTTTAATTAAGCTACTCCATGCTTCCTGAAATTCCTGGCATTTGTAAAGTATTTCATTAGCGTCGCTTGGGGGCGAGAGAACTCCAGCAAGGTTTGTTTCCTACGAGAGGATCCTTTGTAATAATAGTTCATGCACGATATCGTCATCTACGAGGAATGTAAAGGCGCTCTTGTTTCTAGGAAGTATCACAAGAAATACAGTCTCTTTGATAACGGGAGCAATTCCATTACGCAACGCATCCGAGATTATCGGATTTGTAGCTATGTGTATATTTTTTTTCAATTTATCTTCCGATGCGCTATTTAAATATTGCTTTATCTAAAATTTTGTTTACTCTATACTGATAATTCTATGATAGGTCTATGAAGTCATACATGAAAAAAAAAATAAAAATCGGAGATTACTTCTAAAGTGAGATTGCTCTGTTTTTTTTAAAAGATATATATCAGGTGTATAGTCTTTAAAAAATGTAACTGGAAATTTATACTTTCCAAAATGAATATGATGTACATGTGAAACAATTTAATTTAATAAGATCAATATTTATATTTAACAATTTTGTGGTCTAAATAAGCTTTCTCATTTTATCTTAATTATTTTTCAAAAACATGTCTATTTCTTATTGACTTCTATTTGAAATAATTTTTCATAATTCTTTCATTTTATTTAAAAAAATACGTGTAGGAGAGACCGGGGCCGATTGTCACAGTTTTTGATTATTGATTTTTAGAAAAAAGTGGATGCTGAAATATTATTTTGAAATATTATATTTTACGTTACAATATACCTACATCCTTTAGGTATTAAAAAAATATTATTCGTGAATTCATCATATCATAAAAGTAAGTTATTTAATTTTAAATGATGCTGCGAAAATATGACAATTAACTTCGTGTTCTGGGTTGATTGTCACACGTTTTAGGATTGGCAGTAGCATATTTGTTATGGACACACATATAAAAAACACAATTTTTATTTTAATATTAGTTCTATATTTTTAGAAATAACAGTAATTATAGTATTAATACAAATAAAATAGTTATTTTAATCATAAAATACGTAATTCGTTTTTGTATCATAGTCTCTATATAAAAAATTAAAAAATATATATCTATATGAAATATAATATATTCGTAAGTATATTCTCTGAAAATGTGTCCTCTAAAGATATTAAAATTGTCCTCTAAAGATATTAAAATTGTCACCTAATCTCGTCTCATTTTGGTCAATCTACCCCACATAGCCATTTTTAATAAAAGAGATTGTATTCACAAACTTAGTCAGAATAATGATTACTTAATTATAGCAAAGATCTTCTAAGATATGTCATTTTCTATGAATATATGGATATTACGATTAATAATGCCAAAGACTTGTCAGACAACAAAATAGGTGATTATAAAAATTTACTCACCAATTTCATTTTCTCAAAAATCGCTATAAATAATATATACAATGCTTGTGGTGTAAACCATTTTACACACTAAATTAATATTATATCAGCTATCTACAGTCAAAAAAAGAGATTTTTCTGCCGTGTCTTGTTTGAGTTATAAGCATTTTGACAATCAACCCCGTACGACAACCAGCCCCGGTCTCCCCTAATCATTTTTGTAAGCATGGAGTATCCAGTGAAATCTCAGAATTATCAAATAAAATGGATCGCTAAAATACGTGTAGTGCGAGGTCACACTGCGCGTTTCTAAACCTTATTTTAAAACAATATAAACGCAGCTGTCTTCTGCCGACGCAGTTATGCGTGTCGGAGTTTTGACTTTTATGGGAAACAACTTTTGTTGATATATCTCGCGGGAGAGCTTAACGTAGAGGGAGAAGACCCAGGTACTGCCAGCTGGGAAAACCTCGCGAGGAGGCATTGTAAGCTGGGAAACAAAGCGTGAGAGCTCGTTATTTTAGGAAATTAACGGGACGGTATGCGATTATCGATTTCTGTGCGTTCCCGCGGGAAGTAGTACGTAAAACGCGCCATACAATTCAGTGTTATAAATATTGGACGATACTTTGAATTGTCCTGGGAATTACAATTTTATTTATTTAATTTATTTTAAACTTGTAATTCTTCCTAGGAACATCCTGTTCTTCATTTATAATAACAGAGTTACCGCGGAATCAGGAAAAAGTCAGTGAATTTTGCTAAATTTTCTAGAAAATTAAAAAAATTCTTAGCTTTAAAGAAGTTTAATATGTGTACGTTACAACCTACGTAGTTTTAGAATACTACCAGGTTAACAATTAAATGCAAGCTCGGTAACATTAATAGTAACATTAATAGTAATTTACTTAATTTATTATTAATAATATTTTCAAATTAGGAAATATAAAAAAATTTTTAATATTATTGAAAGCATAATTAATGGAAAATTATAAAAGCACGATGAAAGGAAAATTATGAAATTTTTTTTTAATCAGGGAAAATTTGGAATTTTAGGATGAAGAATTTGTGGCAGCTTCGAATAAAATTGATATAATAAAATTTGTTCTAGTGGCTTTTATAACTAGATGACTTCTAACATGCATTTAGCTAAAGATTATACGTTGAACCCTTTATGTAGACGAAAGTTTTTCTCCCAGGTTCTTAGAAGATAAAAGAGGATGTTCTTCAGAAGTCGGTGACATTCCGTATGTGCAGCTCGTCAGCTTGCATTATCTCGTGCGATTTGTAAACGCGGGATCTTGCGAAAAGCATCTCGGGGCGTAAAATGCGGCGCGGATCGGACCCGTGCCGAGTTTAACATGCTCCGCTAAACGCGCGGCCGCTGAATAATGCACGGCTCTTTTATTCCCGTAAGCGACGTTCTCCAAGCAAGAGCGACTCGCGAGGGCGTAGCTCGTGGGCGCGGCATGTTTTATCGTTCCCCATCGCTACGAAAAAGACCGGTATGTTCCGACAAATCCTGGTCACGCGAATGGATACATCTTTTTTTGATGATATTAGCGACGCGACATCGGAAAAGACTCACCGCAACGCGCCGTTTCCCCGAAGAATCGTATGTGAGAAAATTCATTCAAATATTAAAATTCTGACTTTTTAAAATATTTATCTTGTTAAGTAATATAAGTGATTAACAAATAATATTTTTTTATATTAAATAAGATCTTCACGTTCAGAGAAAAAAATCTTCGAATGTGTTTACTTGGTTCAGTTTTCGTTGATTACTTCATGCATAAATTTTAGAATATAAAAAAAGGTGTAAATAACCAACACGTCTTGTAAGGCGAAATATGAAAAAATGGGTCTTGCTGCTGAAACGCGAGGGATGAAAACGCTCGCGCGCATAGCGAAAATGAGCGAAAAGAAGAGAGCATTACGCAAATGAGAAGAGCACTGGTAGTCGGAGAGCCTCGGGCTTTCGTTGAGAAAACAACGGTTAATGCCCGCGGTTGTAATAGGAAAAGTGTCTCTTCTCTCTGCCATGGAATTTGAAAAAAGGATTAAAGTTGGAATAAAATGGATCGAGGGTAGTAATGCGTGTTAACCCTCAGGGCACTTAGACGCCTCTTGAACGTTGAACGTATCTTCCACATCTGTCCAATTATTTTTGTTATTGAAGACACTCGGCATGGAAGATCAACATTTTTGCGAGAAATATTTTTATATGTTTATATTTCATTTAGTTGCGTTTCACCATGGTATTTTACAATTCATTTGACAAATCTCTCACTGATGAATTCTGCGAAAATATTAATTCTGATTTTTTTTTAAAGAATTTAACAACAAAGTTTTTTGGTATGCCGTGAAACATTTCGTATTTCTAGGTCCTATTATACAATTAATATAATTTATATTATTAAATATATTATTAAGAGTAAGATTGAAAAAAAGAAATGTCTAGACAGTTGTTCGAACAAATTCCAAGGCGTCTCTTAACGAACTGCGGCGCCAACGAAATATATCTGACAATTAATAATCGTTCGGCATTCGAGCGACGAAAACGTTAAGTTCAGCTTGTTTAAGCGAGTGCGAGGGATCTAGAGTGAGAATTTGTCTACGGCCTCCGGGAGGAAGTTTAAACCTTTCGTGATTTAAGACAGTTCGTGGAAAGACTTTTCTATCCGATCTCTCCGTCTTATCCCGAAGAGACGAAGAAAGTTTGTAACACGTTGGACTGTCCCCTGAATCATTTTTAATTCATAGTACAGTTCACGGAAGTCCGTACCGAAGGAAAAATTTTAATTCGGAGAAATAGTAGCGTGTTAAGCCAACACAGAATTCGTTTGGACTTCATCAATTTGGATAGTGTGTGTTCTGCTGAAGCATTTAAAAATTTAATCAGAGACAAGTCTGAAAATAATTTTGTTGGACTGTCCAAATAATTATTTGGAATGTTTAAGCTGATTGTTAGAATGGCAAAACTTTTTGCAACATTACTCATCATGGAGATTCTTACGTAATTATTTTGATGGTGTTCTCTAAATCTGAATCAGTGGATAGTCACTAATTACCCAGTGGCATACTTATACTGAAAAAAAAATATAGTCAATTTTAATAAATATTTAGTTGAATACTGCCAACTAAATATTTATTAAATATAAAGATATATTTATTTGATGTAAGAAATATTATTTTGATTTAACAATCTTTTTTTTTTTTTTTTCTAAACAAATATTTATTTACTGTAAGTAAATATTTAGTTGGCAGTATTGAACTAAATATTTATTAAAATTGACTATATTTTTTTTCAGTGTAGTACTGATAATCAATGAAGTCTCAATTAAAAAAAGAAGAAAAAATGTTTGAACATTATATTAATTAAAATACTAACATTTTCACGTTAATTTCAATCTTCCAATACCATATTCATTGAATTTAAGCACTAAGCAAGATTAGTTAGATCACATAATAAAGATTAGCTAGGTTAGGGATCTCATATTTAATTCACTGATTACCAGTGACATACTTGGCACTGATATCAGTGATTATCCACTGATTCAAATTTAGAGAATGCAACAGAATTATTTTTAGATCCGTATCTATATCTAACTTTCCAGATATTTTAGCAAAATTGTTTTTTTCCATGTCGCAACGATTAACGTAAAATTGATAAGCGCGAAGCTCACAATGGGTCATAACGAACGTGTCATTTTCAATACGCTAGCGCGCAGCGCAGTGATTCAACTGGTTAACGAAGAGTTAGTTAATCATTGTACACGCATGAGTTGCAGTCCTACGGTGAGGAGAGTCACGTGTATCCTTGTAATGTATTTATCACGTGCAGAGAGCAGATTACGAAACGGGACTTACGTCACGTTACTTTCCTTTTACGTTACTTTTTCCGATCTCGCATCAGCGCGGGAGCGTGACGAGAGATGCGCCAACTTAAATTGTAGTTTATCAAGGCGGAAAGTTGAGTAATCCGCTTAAAATGCATTGGTCGAGTTTCGACTGGAGCGCGTTTCTCGCAACGCTCTCGGACCATCACCGGGCACGATGAAAAGTTTCTCCCAATTTGTACGCCCGGCGTTCGATCCCCACTGAAAAATCTGTGTGGCCGACTTTCCCCGGATTCCTGACTCTACAGCGAATGTAAAACTTTCGTTATTCGATTTTCTTCTTTGCAAACAGAAGCTGATTCGAATATTATACTTACAAGCCGCGTTCGCTGCGATCGATATGCCTCTACGCAAATAGGAGATTCGATAAAACAGTTCTATCAGAAAATATAGCATATACTCCAGCTCCTCTATATATCTAACGAGGCAGTTCTTAAATCTGTTTTAGAGAGATCTTTGTTTCGAAATGACATTTTCAATACTTTAGAATTAGGATAATCTTCATAGCGTATTTCGAAGAATCGTGTATGGAAAGAATGGTTTTGCGCTGAAGTATCTAAAAATTTAGCTTAATACAGATTTGAAAATAATTTCATTAAATTATCAAAGAAATTATATATGCTCTAAAAAATATCGATATGGATTTATAACACTATCATGGTGTTAAGTCCACATCATGTTGATGTTAATATGTGTTAATATCAACACCAACACAATGAGAATTATGTTAAATCCATGTTACGTCCACATCGATAAGTTTTTAGAGTGTAGAACGCTCAAACTAGTTGCTAAAATATCAAAACTTTCTACTGCATTAGATATTAATTAAGTTTGAGAATTTTACGTAATTAATTTCGATGGTTCAACAAAATTATTTTTAGATTTGTATCTAATTTTTAGATACTGGATACAAAAGGGTTCTTTCCATGCGTTCTCTTTCTCTTCTCATCCACTATCTGTGTATATTATTCAAACTCGTCGCAGAAAGCACGCGTTATTCCAATGGAACCACGTTGCAAACTATCATATTAACAACATTCGCACTGAGTTACTCCTTGTATCCTGCGGAATGCAATTTCATTTTGCGAGGACATCAAGTCAGGATGTTCCTTTATTACGTTAAAAGTTCTTGCAATTTCCACAGTCCCGACGTAATCTCAGTGGACGTATTTAAATGTCGCGTTTTCTCGTCTGAATGTAAGTTCTTTGCCTGATCTGTGCGAGATGATGAATGAGACGCGATTCTCGAAGGTGCAATTTAATGTCGATTGATTCTGAGTAATTTGTTTTCTCTATCGCGATGAAATTATTCCTCGTAAAATAAAAGTCATAAACTGCATGGTTTTGTTGAAAAATTTGACTAGATACAGATCTGAAAATAATTTTATTTGAATTATCAAAATAATATTGAACGTTGCTAAAATTGAACGTTGCTAAAATGTAATTTTTATATTTTTAGATATTTCAGCAGAGCTTTTCTTTCCGTATATGCTTACTTTTTTGTGTTTTTGAACATAAAAACAATTCGTTTCTTTGAATGACGCGAGATTTTCGATGTATTTTTCGACATATTTGCTAAGTAACGAGAAAGAGAAAAATGTCTCTGTTTCCTAACAAAATCTTTTAGAAGTCGATTTAATTCCCTACTCCGGTTTTTTATCGCGCATTTTATCGCAGAACTACGACGACGTTATCGATCTTTTATCGGGAGTTGGCGCTTCGACTGCGAAAAGAACTCGTAGAGAACAGGCTGACAATTTGTAGTAAATGTGCATGCGCGATGGTTAACGAACCATTACCCGGTTCTATCGGTCAACACATCGATAGAATGGCGCTTTGATGTCCTATGATTGCACGACTGCTGGCATCAATCACTTTTCCGTACTGCTCGTTACTTTGTCTGCAAGAAAATAGAAATAACTAGAGACACAATTGGGGGCGCGTTCGCGAATAGCGAAAAAACAGTTGTACAAGGAATACAATCGTTCTTTCGGAAAATAAATCCTCTTCTGAGCCTTTCAAGCGTGATGCGCTTCCTTTTCAACCCGTCGTTTTACTCTTTGCAATTTCTCCTTCTGCTGACCTGCATTCACTGTCTATCGACAACAATACAAAGGAGAGTACTTAATCAAAATATACTTAATCTTACATGGAAAGAACGGTTTTGCTAAAGTATCTAAAAATTTTGCTAGGTATAATAGATCTAAAAATTTTATTAAACCATCAAAGTATTTATGTAAGGAAGCTCAAATTGGTTGCTAGAGTGTTAAAATTTTTTGCAGTATTATCACAATACTTGAATCTCGATTCTTTATTTTAATCCAACATCATTATTTTCAGATCTAGCTAAATTTTTAGATACTTCAGCAAAACTATTCTTTTTGTGATATGTGTGTGTAAAAATATACACTTTAACAAAACCTGTCGACAATTTATACCTACCTACATTATTTCTGCCGAATTGATCAAATGACCAGTCTTTAAATAAAAGTTATATTTTTTATAATTGTAGGTAATAATTGATTTATAATAATAATAAACAAAATAAGATAGATAATAATAGATTTTTTTTTCATTTTAATTATAAACAAGAACAGGAAATGGAAAATAAACAATAGTACGGCTAAGTAAAGAGGAATAAGTTTAAAAAAGATCATTTGATCAGCCTTGGTAAGTTTAGTTATATTCCTAATCACACGATTAGGAATGTACCATCAATGATATGACGATCATTCACGATTTGGGAACTAGATTTTGTCCTTTGCAAGTTTCGACGTGATATGAGATTTAGTAGCGAAACGTGTGAATTTCACAGCACTTTCGGTAAGATAAGAACGTGTTATACGGAGGAAATGAGTAGTCTGCCAGCGAGCTTTCCCAAGATTTGCGAGATCATTATGCGAGATCTTTATCTATTAATTTAATAAAGAAATATCCGTTCTTTATGTTTGAATTGTACTGTGTTTCCAAAAACACAATATCGATTCAATTCTACGTTTGGAGTAGCAATTTCCTTCCGTTCCAGACAGCGAAGTAACAAGCTCGTTGCACCGAGACGCGGGATTGTAGCGCGATTCTTTTATGAATCCACGCAACATGATTCCGCGCTCAGCCGTAAAACAGGCACCGTTGAACAGAATATCGCCGGTGAAGATAAAGGGAGAAATATTCTTCCGGGATGTCGGGCTGTACCGCGAATCTGTGCAAACTCGTGCACCACTGTGCCGTGTAATGGGCGAGGCGGATAAGGCGAATCCAGAGATGCAAATTTTATCCGTTCTCCAGGAATTGTATCGGAGAATTTAAAAGACAGCGATGTGGTCACGTGCATTCGTTGTCCGAGTTCCATTTACGTGGAAGATAAGCTCCGGTCGATGCCCGTTTGGCACGTGAAAACTCGCGAATTTTCAGCCACTTATAGGAAGCATTCAAGGAGTATTCTCGTTTCGTAAGAAAATTTACACGGAAAGAACCTGTACTAATTTTGCTAAAGTGTTTAAAAATGTAGCTATTATAAATACAGGTCTGAAAACAATTTTGTTGGACATCTAAATACTTACGAAAAACACTCAAGTTTACACTTGCTAGAAAATGTCAAAACTTTTTGCAACATTACTTCTCATGTTTGAACGTTCTACATAATTATTTTTATTTCTCAAAATTACTTTCAGATCTATATATCTAGCTAAATTTTTATTTACTTTAATAAAATTGTTCTTTTTCTTCATACAACAATTTTATTATTTATTTATTTATTTATTTTGTTACGAACGCTGTTGGATATCATTACATTATCTACAATATAGCAGAATGTGCGCTTTATTACGGTTTTATTGCGATGATTATCGCACTTCGGATAGCCACAATTGTAAGTAGCAATCACATTAGACTGCCTTAGTGCGACAGTAGTACTGTGACTTAATGCGATTGCTTAAGCTCGACAGTTCGATTATCCTATCGTACTTCGCGCTGATCCTATTTGCCGTATCCGTGAAACGCGGATCCGAGTAAAGTCGAGACGATGAGAGCCTCGCATGCTCTCGACCCGGAGGAAATGACGTTACCATGCTGCGGCCTATTATTAATGGAAATTCAATTTCTATTGATTCAATTTCAATTTGATTGCTGAGCATCCGGTTTGCGGAAACCTGGAAACCGAGCATTGCTCGCGCACACGCGCTTCACAGATCCGCAGAAATATTTGCTTCCCATATCCGCCACTCACGCTCATCCCGTAAATGCATTTTAATAACACATCTCGATTGAGACAGATCCAGGCTATTGTTTCTGCCCGCACGATTTGTCTCCGGGATATTCCAATTGCATCTCTGAAAGTTTTCTAATCAATTGCGTGGGGCTTGAAAAATAACTAGCTGACGGAGAATACTGAAATCTTTTTTTTTTTTAATCCATTTCTCATTTTGCCAACTGGAACAGCTTTATCTCTTCTATATTTTCTTCTACTGTTAGATATTAAAGGAGTGATGGTAACTCAATATTTTTATTATTTTGTTATTTTTCATTAACATTATGTTATATTTTTAACTTCCATGACCAATCTGTTTCCATAATTAAATTGCTTTATTTTAAAATAAACAACATCCGCATTTTAATGTATATTTGATGTAGGGGGAAATCGCCTATATCGTACCCCCTAACGTTTAAACAAAATTGTAAACAAAAGTACTGAAGATATCAGAATATTTCTGTACTTATATTAAATTTTGGTTCATTGACAATAAATCAAAACAATACTTTTGCGAAAATAAACATTACATTATTGTTTAAATTAGATTTTAAAAAAAGGTAGCTTTCGGTACGATTTGGAGACCGAGTCATTAAATTGTACCACCTGGTTCCTAAATCGTACTTTTAATATAGCAAACAAGCTGACATATATTTACTTATTGTCACTTTGACATTAAAATAACATCTCTTACGTCAAAATGACGGTAAATAACGTCAGTTTGTTTACTGGGAAAATAAACAAAATATAAATTTTAAAACTCATTTATTAATAAATTTATTTTTAATTTCAAACTAATTGTAAGTGTACATGTTTAAGTAGGTATAATAAAAACTTTTCTATTATAAAAACAGAAATTAGACTCTGTTTTTTAAACTCATTTAAGAAAACAAAATAAAAAGCAATACTTAAATTGATAAAGCTATTATTGCACTACATTTCAAAATATTAATATCTCAGATATTTTGACAAACTAAATTTTAGAAATAAAATCAATTACGGATTTTTCAGTCATAATAGAAAAGATTCAATAAAAAGACTCAATAGAAAGACTTCAATAGTTGATATAAGTAATCACTTTCTTGAGCGCTTATTTAAACAATTTTGGCAAATGTCAGGATCGTCACTACAGGTTTCGTGCAACACTTAGAGCACTTGACACACTGAATCAGTCTACTGCAGGTCCTTCTTTTATCATAATAGTAACCCCCACATATTGCTCGCGTCACTTGCGAAAATCATACCGGTACAATATAAAGACCAGCGACAAATACAATTTACCTAACTCCCTCTATTTTTTTACAAATTTGCCAATAGCAACATAACTTACAAATATTTTGCTAATTTGATACTATACTCGAAAAGAGTTTAAATATCAATTATAACCCTGAAGGACACTATAATTCAATTACCCACCTTGTACTGATAACACCTTAGGTAAATTG
>NW_017300132.1:1099321-1111841 GCF_001594075.2 Trachymyrmex cornetzi
TTTTAACATTAATGCACACAATTATTACACACGTCATTATTGCACACAATTATTATACACGTCATTATTATACACAATTTGCTGTCTTGTTACAGATGGTCAACAGACGGTGCCAACTCTTTGCGAACTTTCGGCACGATGCGTGGCGTCTCATATTCCCTTCGAGCTGGTGGAGCATTTCTATCCACCTGTACCGGAGCAACTTCAGCTGAGAATAGCCTTCTGGAGTTTTCCCGATAACGAAGAGGACATACGGCTTTATTCATGTCTCGCAAACGGTAGCGCTGATGAATTTCTCCGCGGCGAACATCTCTACCGCGCTAAGACCGTTAAGGAGCCTCTACAAATCGGTAAGACGATCACTTTAAAGAAAATTTTTGAATAACAAAGAAAAACTCGTTTTATTTTTAATATTCCACGAACTCTTAATATTGGTAAATATATGTGATTAATCTGACGATGATTGATCTCTGTAAAAAAATTAATGATACATTGAAAATGTAGACAAACGAGAATTTGTGCGAAAATTGACGGGCAGTGTTTTTCATACGGAAGTCCGTAATAATACCGCTTTCTTTTGATTTTTATTTTAAATCAGTTTTTTTTATTGATTGCCCTCCTTCAACATATGCACTATATTGTCACAGGATTTCATCTGAGTGCCAGTGTAAATCCGCAAACGAACGGGGTCAGAGCACAGTTCAACGTTGCTGTAACGTTTGATCGGCGCAGAATTACATCATGTAATTGCACCTGCTCCTCAACGGCCTATTGGTGCGCGCACGTGGTAGCTGTTTGTCTACACAGAATACACATGGTATGCCCACGTTAACTTTAAGAAGACTGGCATCGGGCTAGAAGAATGGAGAAGAATGACGTTCAGTAAAATTCTTAACATTTTTTTTTATATTTTCTATACAATATACCACGTGTGACATGTAGTCATAAACGAAAGATGTGTCCCCTTAGTCCTTTATTCAGTCCTTTCTCTTGATTGATGTGAAAGGGCAGATTATTTTAATGTTACGCAATGTTCTTTCAGCCAACGCAAGTATGTCTGAGGGCGCCAGTTAGTGAATCCCTGTCACGATTACATCGGGAACAACTGCAGAAGTTCGCTCAATATCTCATCAGTGAATTACCTCAGCAGATTTTACCCACAGCCCAGCGACTCCTTGACGAATTACTCTCAACACAGCCAAGTGCTATTAACAGTTATTGCGGAGCTCCCGATCCAACCGCCGGAGCATCCGCTTACGATCAAACCTCTTGGTACTTAGATGAGAAGACGTTACACGATAACATCAAGAAAATTCTCATCAAATTTTGCGTGCCGGCTCCCATAGTCTTCAGGTGAACAGCAGCGCTCTAATAGACCAGCTGGCGCCTTCGTCGCGATAATCATTTAACATAATTCATTCCGCAATATCCTTTTCAGCGATGTTAATTATTTGAGCACCACCGCACCTCCAGCCGCTTCCGAATGGGCATCATTGCTGCGACCATTGAGAGGTCGCGAGCCAGAGGGAATGTGGAATCTCCTTTCCATCGTGCGCGAAATGTTCAAGAGAAATGACCGTAACGCCATTCCTCTGCTGGAAATCATCACGGAAGAGTGCATGGCATGCGAGCAGATTCTTGTTTGGTGGTTCAACACTAAAGTCGCCTTACTGAACGGCACCGGATATGGCAGCAAGCATAATATGAACAGCAACGTGCACGCTTCTCAGCACGCGTGCTCGTCCTTATGCGATGAGATTGTAGTTCTCTGGCGATTGGCCGCGTTAAATCCTGGTCTATCGCCATCAGAGCGTGAAATGTTGCATGCTCAATTTATGGCTTGGCATTTGAAGATCATAGACAAAGTGAGCATCGCATACCTCACCTTCCTTTTTCTTCTTCCTTTGACAAAGTTAAGTTTATAACGACTTTAATTGCGTGTTTCAGGTTGCTAAGTGTCGTGGCAGTTCCGTACCGCACAACTCGCACAATAGAAGTAACAGTTCACAGAAAGATTCCCTGAAACATGATCTCGCAGTCTTTACCGGATTCAAGTCAGCGCTCGAAGCTTGTTATCTTGATTGGGATGAATATATCTTACCGGGAATTACATATACCGCCGAGAATAATCCTATGTACCACTGTCCCTTTACGTGTTTTCGGCATGCCGGAGATACAAGGACGGAGGTAAATCAGGTTAGTAAGCTGCTTTTGCAATGGTTTATAATGATTCATTACCATATTTCATTAAGGAAATGTTAAGGAATGATAAACGCGTATTTTTTAGGTAAATTCTAGTTCAGCGGTATTGAATTATCAACCACCAATGTCGCATCATCACGGTCGACGGTCGTTGAATGTTGGTCTCGTCGAGTTCAGCTACTTAGACAGACGACGGTTGAATCCGCGTGAATTCCCATTGTGTTCGAGAAGTGGAGGTGGCGATGGAAATCGTAGCAGCGTTAGCTCCGAAGGTTTCTGTGAGAATGACACCGACATTCCTGATATATCTGAGTCTCAGGTTGTTCTTAGACAAGGTTGTGCTCAACTAAATAATTGCGGCGATACCGATTCGCAGGTCATTATTTTTTCATTTGCACTCGAGTTTATTACATTAGTATTAGTTCCATATTTCTTAAAATTACATTATGACAATGCATTATTGTAGGAAGGGGCTGGTAGCGAGTCATCTTCCAACAGTAACGTTAGTATGAAGAACGCTCAAGGCTCGGACAAGCATCGCTCAAACGCCTCGTCCGAGACACATAGTGATAGTAGTGATAGTAGTAATAACAAACCTGCCTGCGAGAACGCGAAGTGCAGTAGGACGAATATTGCGGAGTGCCGTGATAAATTGCGTGTTGTGCCCAAAGGGGTCAGTGGTAAGAACGAACAAGAATCCGATCAAGAAAAGGAAGCTGGGAGGCCATTCAAGGATGAAAGCTCCTCATCTAGTAGTGACAGTCCTTCTGGTGATGAGTACAATGTTTACTATTACGATCCAAAAGCTGTGACCAATAATAGTAGCCTGCCGAATAAATATGCTAAAAGCAATATACATACCGCTACTACTCAAGATGCCAGTGTAGTTCTAAATAATTTAAAGAAAACGGAAGATCCATGGGACATTTTATTCGCGCGGGCAGAGGGACTTTATGCTCATGGTCATACGAGAGAAGCATGTATTATTGGAGTACAGCTAGCTGAGGAACTTTTGGCTAATCCCCCCGATCTTGTAATCGAAGGACCGCCAGTGCCAGTTAAGAACAAACGGAAGAGGGTATGTTCTTTTAAAGATAGAAATTATTCGCTAGATTAAAATAAATATTATGCTAAAGAAATGTTTAACTCGACGTTATAGCAACATGTAAATCCAGCATCTCATCAAGTAACGTGTCTTGCATCGGCAACTTTAGCAAAATGTGGATTCCTATGCACAGTACTTGCTGAGAATCCAGAATATCATAATTTGGCATTTCGCGTGGGTCTTTTTGGTTTGGAAATGGCTAGGCCACCGGCTAACACAAAGCCTTTGGAAGTAAGACTAAACGAAACAATGAAACAAATTTTGTTTTATGTCGTTCGTGAAATTAATGATTATTTTTAATTTAACTAGGTTAAATTGGCTCATCAAGAAAGCGAATTGGTAGTTTTGCTAAAAAGAATTCCCTTGGGACCGACTGAATTAGCTATGATAAAACAAAGAGCCGAACAATTGAGAGATGGAGTTATGAGATCAAGAGGACATGCGCTTTTACCCATCATGTTGGCTAGTTTTATTTATGATGCGCTCGATGTACCAAGTATGAAATATTCTCTTAATATGTATCTTAAATATTTTATTTTATACATTTTATTCTTCCGTGAATAAATATCTAATCGAATCATATTTATATTTATATGGAAAAGAAAATATTTCTTTGTCAAACAGAGAATAGAAATATAAAATATTTCACAGGAGTGAAACTACCTGCAGAAATTGATCCAAATCTTGGATTTGATGCCGCCGTGGCTGTCTTGGGATTGAAGGCGAACGTAAGTGAAGCAGATCATCCACTTCTTTGTGAGGGAACTCGCAGGCAAAGGTAACATTTATCATATGTATATAATATTCATATATTATATATTATATATGTGTATGTGTTCACGTGTATATATTAACATATAATATTAATATTAATAACAGCATGTACTAATTTTTTTTATTTTCAGAGGAGATTTAGCTATTACTTTACTCGTACATTACAAAGATGATCCGGTAAAATTGGCTAGAATAATGGACAAGTTACTGGATCGAGATGTTCATCAACTTATCAAATCACCTATTCTTAGTAGTTATTATACTGCTAATCCTCCCACAAAGAGTGAAGTAAGAATCTAAGATATTTTGCGATATTAGGTACTACAAAATTTACACATAACGTTTTCTGAATTTTAGATGGCACGATTTGTTCACGATGAAGAACGTTCATCTCCTTTAGCTGGGACTGATAATGGTGGTGAAAACATTATTGGCGCTAACAGTAGACCTCATAGTAGTACGAGTGCAGAATTAGACAGTGGTATAAGTGCATTACCTATACAACCGCAAATTGTGCAGCTACCGGTGCCTATTAGAACTAAAGAAACACGGTACGTTTTTAGAAAATACGCAATATAACATATATTATGTGCAGCAATTTATATTTTTTGTTTTGGTCGTTTAGGTATAAGAGCAAAAGGCTATATCCATCTATTCCCAATCAACCGTCAGAAGCAAGCGCACACTTCATGTGCGAATTGGCAAAGACAGTCTTATCGAAGGCTGGTGGTACCAGTTCTACTTCATTATTCACTCAACCATCAACTAGTCAAAATCATCATGGTCCCCATAGAGCACTTCATATGTGTGCTTTTCAACTCGGATTATATGCCCTCGGTCTCCATAATTGCGTTAGTCCGAATTGGCTCAGTCGTACATACTCAAGCCATGTGTCCTGGATAACTGGCCAAGCAATGGAAATTGGAGCTCCAGCAATTTGGTTCCTTATTGACAGTTGGGAAGGACATTTGACTCCGCCTGAAGCTGTCAGTATAGCTGATAAGTCTTCAAGAGGTAGCGATCCAAATATGGTTAGGGCAGCAGCGGAACTTGCTTTATCTTGCCTACCGCACGCGCATGCTCTTAACCCTAATGAAATTCAGAGAGCTATATCTCAGGTATGTATAATATAATCAGATATACTATGTATAAACAAATAATCATTAAATCTTTTATTTTCTTACAGTGCAAGGAACAGAGCGAGGCTATGTTGGAGAAAGCTTGTATCACTGTAGAGAATACTGCAAAAGGAGGCGGTGTTTATCCAGAGGTGCTATTCCAGGTGGCAAAATATTGGTACGAGTTATATCTTCGGGTAAGTTTGAATAAAATAAATCGTTACTTGGTAATGTGAGTCAATTAATTTAATAAATATTTCTTTGTATTTTTGTTTTTAGCAAACTCCCGGTGGAGATCAGCAGGATGAGATTTCTCATGATCCTCTACAATTAGATCTCAATGGAGTATTACTAGTTGATCCAGGACCTTCTGTGGATCTGTCAAATACTCAAATGATGCCTGGTCCGGCGCAGACAGTTGTCGTTACCAGTACGCAACCACCTCCTCAACATTATACTCATCCAACGATTACAACTTTGGCGCCTTTAGGTAAACTTGTGATTCTTTTTTTCTTAGAATTATTATTAAATTTTTTAAATATTATCTTATAATGTTCCAGGTGTTGGCATGCCGTATGCTGTGGGCCCATATAGCTTTGTACATCCTCATCATTCTATTGCGACATTCAGCGGTCCGATGCCTTCGCATAGAGTCACTTTACCACCCGCACCACATATGCAAATGTATCATCCATTTCCACATCATCCTGGACATCCTCAACATCCACCACATCCACATCATCCATCTCCGCCCGCTCCACCTCCACCTGGACCGTATTACACACCGCAACCTCCTCCACCCACACCGGGAACGCGCCATTTATACACGATGCAACAACCTATACCAGTAAGCATTATTCTACTGCTTATTTTTAATCTCAATATGTACTATAAATATAATTTTTTATTTTATTCAGGTCCAGGCAGGAGTAGCGGGTCCTCTTCCTGGACAAAACAGCTTACCTGGACCCACGTTAGTTCAGACGCAATCTATGATATCAACTGTGAGAGCTCAACCTCCGGTAATTTCTAATAATAATACAGTACATATGTATAATAATGTAATGTATTTAACCTTAGATAAAAATACTTAATTTTTTTTCGCCCCAGGTTCATAGGCAAAGTCAGACATTTAATCAACAACGGACTCTCGTTTCTGCATACCGTGTAGGTATGCTTGCGTTAGAAACTTTGGCTCGCAGAGTGCATGATGATCGGCCTCAAGCCAAATACGCACGAAATCCACCCTATGGAGAGGATGTTAAATTCTTGCTGAGAGTTGCGAAACGACTTGGCTCACATTATATGCATCAGTTGTGTATCTGTGCTGTAAATAGCATTGTGAGTCCTTTTGTCCTTCATCATGTTGCTTTGGAAGCAGCTCAATATCTTGCTAGAAACAATCCGGCGCTCATCATACAGCACTTGAGGTCTGCCTTATTGGCTCCGCTAGTGCACAAATGCCAACAGATGTTAGTATTACTTTTTATGGTATAAAAAGAAATAAAAGATAATTACAAATCTCGAGTCAGTGTCAAATAATAACTTATGCATTTTGATTTTAGGTATATTCAGTGTATGCATCAAAAATTGTATCATTTAACAGCTACTGATTATGAAGAATTTGCCAATATTGTTTGTGCAGCAAGAGCTGCTTTTCAAATCAATCCTGAAGGAAATACTCAATTCAAGGAATGGTTACAATCCATCAAAAGGTAAATCCAAATACACCAGATTTTATAACGTTTAGGTGTACATGAATAAAGCTATAAGAAATTAACGATATTCTTTTTATATACAGATCTCAGTCTTGTAATAAGGATCTGTGGGCGCAGATCAACACGGCGTTACAACAGACCGGCAAATGACACAGGACGGAGCCAGGCGTGACGTGGCTCACTTCCCTTCCTCCTCACTCTCAACCATCCCTGCCGCCTCCACCACCGACAACAACTCTCGTATTACAGCATCAACATCCCTGTCACCCCCATCCACAGAGCGTCGTATGCGTTCACGGGCTGGCTACAGTCAATAAGCTCGCTTGGGATAAAATCTCTATACCATGCATTATTGAGGAACCAGCGGCACATCAATTACCGCCACCTCCTCAACACCAAATAACCGGGCTACCGGGACCATCTGCATGGCAAGAACCAATCGACAGCCGTGGTTCTCAGGGGATTAATAACAGAGACGAGCGAGATTTATCTCAAGTTTAGTTAATATATCTAGAAACGCGTGAGTAGTTGATGACGATTAAGATGATCAATTAAAGAAGATATATGAATTCAGATAGGTTTAATATGAATAAGTGAAAACTGCTTAATGAAACTGCTAAGTATAAGTTTGTGTGTTAAATTTTACTTATATGCATCATTGCTCGCATGGTAAGATTTACATAGAAATGAAACATTCAGTGCGCTGATTTATATAAGAATCATCTGCATAAAGTGTGTGTGATATATGTATATTATACTAACGGCCATGAATCAAAATTCATGTTCTGATTTTGAGTCATATCGGATGTGCGAGCGAGTCATAAAGTACGCGTAATATTTCTTTCTATTAAGATAAATTAATTCCGGGTAAATAAAAATAAGCTTAATAAATTTAGAAGATCCGCTTTTTATATTTTCGTTTTTCTTATGGATAAATGCAGTATATGATTGCCATTATTTTTTTAAACTAAATATATTATATATATATATATATATATAATATATATAATTAAATTTGTTGAAAAAATGTTGCTTTTAATTTAATTTATTATTATATCTGAACTTGATACTACTAATTAATACCAATAAAATATTCATAGATTGAATATTATTTATATATGTATATACATATGTATATACTAAGTGTGAAAAGAACATATATATAAATAATACAAATAAACGAAAAGAGCTTTATATGCCTAATAATATTTTTACATACATTTTTTTTATATACATCTTTTAGTTCATGTAAACTACGCACTGATTATATGTCAATCTTAAAATAGTTTCGAAGCTGAAATAGTAGTATCACAAATTAAATTTATAATAATTAAAAAATTGTCGATTATCTTAATTATTCAACAATTTAATAATGATGATGCTAAGAAATATTTTAAGCTATTGCAAAGAATTGTATTGCGAAAAATGTTATCCGAAGTAGGGTGACATTATTGAACTTTGATCGAATAAGGCTCTTTTCCTTATTTGTACTTTTCGCTTATTTATAATTTACACATATACAATATAAATAGTTATATATATGTATGTATGTATACATACTTGTATAACAATTATATTAACATATGTTATAAATATTTATAAAACATTTAATTGTTAAAATATTTATAAATGTATAAAATATTATATATTCTTATATATTACGCTGATTAATATTTACATAAAAATTTTAGAATTTTCTTATAATAATTAAGTACAAAATGCTGATTTTATATTATGATGAATATAAAGTCAGTATTTTATTAAAAATTATTGTGCAAAATAATTTGCTTAGCAATAATGCATTCTATATAGTATATATGATATTCAGAAATGTTATAATGGAACTATTTGATAACTATTATAAATTATTGCTTGCTACTAATAAGATATACATAGAAATGATGAAGCATTGAGTGCACTGATCTATGGAAGTGTTTGCATAAAATGACATACGAATTACTATTTAAAGTTTATGTTTCGATTTTAAATCATCATATTACTTAAATACTTTTTAATATTATTAACGCAATATTATAAAACGCAAATTCTATTCTGTACATATATTCGTGAAATTCATAAAGTTATCTTGTTTCCTAAGCATTTATCAAAGTAAATAATTATGAGAATCATCATAAATAATAAATCTCATAAAATTATTGCGTGTAAAACAGAAAAAGGAAAAGAATATTAGTTTACAAAAAACTTCATAATTCTTAATAAATAATATTCCATTAATTTATAATATAATACAATTTAGTTATATAATTTGAAAGGTAAATATTGAGTAATGAGATTTTATTGACGACGTAAATTAAGTTCAGTTAGTTTAAGTGTCATACAAGACGATTATAAAATACTTTTCTGTGGGATTTTTTGTCGATTTGCAATTTCCAATTGCATTAAAAAAAAAATTTCTATCATAATTTTAGAAATATGTGAGATCCACGTACGTTTTCCTTAACAATCTTAATTTTAATACCTTTAACTACATATACCATTTCATGTACATAAATGTAGGTAATAGAATTCCAAAATTTTAATATATTTTGATTTATTTTCTGTGAATTATACGAGCCATATAAAAGTGAAACTGTCAAATGCATGCTAAAAGCATTCAATCTATATAGTAATATATAGAGACATATGTATAGAGAAAAAAGATATCAAAATTAAGATTGTGTTCTTTATTATTATACGGAATCATTTCGCAAACGTGTCTTTTTATATAAAGTGATATATTTTTATTTTACGATTATATATGAAAACATGAATTTTGCAATGGAATATGTAAAGTTTAATTATGATAGAAACAATTAGTTTATTTATATATGCTCTCTTCCATAAAATGATATATTCTTCATTTTAATGTACGAAAAAATATATATTAATATATAAAAATTTCTTATATATAAGAAATTTTTATCACTCATTTGGCAAATAGCGAATAAAAGAATTGATAAACTTTGAAGCACATGGCCAATGACATAAACAATTAGCTGATTTACAAAAGCATAAAGGGACACATTTTGCATTTTATGTCATTTTATTTCATTTTAACGTTCGAATATTGAATGATATAAGAAATAAAATATATAAATTATACAAATTTAAAAAATGTGAATCCAAGTTACGACGCTGAAAGTAATTAGATAACTAATCTACGAAAGCATCTTTTGCATAAAGTAACACATTTTTCGCGCGATGTTGACCCGCGAAGAAATATACAGAATGATGAAAATCGTACAGTCAGTTTCAATTTAACAATAAGAAAGATTAGCTGATCTATAAAAGCATGTTTTATATAAATTAACACATTTTTCGTCCTACTGTAACGCACGAAGAAATATGTAGAGTGATGTATTTTTTCTGGTTTTGAATTTTAATGAAAAAAACTGTTTAACTGATCTACAAAAGCATCTTTTGCATAAAGTGACACATTTTTCGCGCTATGTTGACCCGCGAAGAAATATACAGAATGATGAAAATCGTACAGTCAGTTCCAATTTAACAATAAGAAAGATTAGCTGATCTATAAAAGCATCTTTTGTGTATAAAGTAACACATTTTGCATCCTACTGTAACGCACGAAGAAATATGTAGAGTGATGTATTAACTCATTCCTTTGAATTTTAATGAAAAAAACTGTTTAACTGATCTACAAAAGCATCTTTTGCATAAAGTGACACATTTTTCGCGCTATGTTGACCCACGAAGAAATATACAGAATGATGAAAATCGTACAGTCAGTTCCAATTTATCAATAAGAAAGATTAGTTGATATCTAAAAGCATCTTTTGTGTATATAGTAACACATTTTACATCCTACTTTAACGCACGAAGAAATATGTAGAGTGATGTATTATGGAGTTTCTTTGAATTTTAATGAAAAAACTGTTTAACTGATCTACAAAAGCATCTTTTGCATAAAGTGACACATTTTTCGCGCTATGTTGACCCGCGAAGAAATATACAGAATGATGAAAATCGTACAGTCAGTTTCAATTTAACAATAAGAAAGGTTAGCTGATCTATAAAAGCATCTTTTGTGTATAAAGTAACACATTTTTCGTCCTACTGTTACGCACGAAGAAATATGTAGAGTGATGTATTACGACTTCCTTTTGAATTTTAATGAAAAAAACCGTTTAACTGATCTACAAAAGCATCTTTTGCATAAAGTAACACATTTTTCGCGCTATATTGACCCGCGAAGAAATATACAGAATGATGAAAATCGTACAGTCAGTTTCAATTTAACAATAAGAAAGGTTAGCTGATCTATAAAAGCATGTTTTGTATAAATTAACACATTTTTCGTCCTACTGTAACGCACGAAGAAATATGTAGAGTGATGTATTAACTTATTCCTTTGAATTTTAATGAAAAAAACTGTTTAACTGATCTACAAAAGCATCTTTTGCATAAAGTGAAACATTTTTCGCGCTATGTTGACCCGCGAAGAAATATACAGAATGATGAAAATCGTACAATCAATTTCAATTTAACAATAATAAAGATTAGCTGATCTATAAAAACATCTTTTGTGTATAAAGTAACACATTTTTCGTCCTACTGTAACACACGAAGAAATATGTAGAGTGATGTATTACGTTTCCCATTTGAATTTTAATGAAAAAAACTATTTAATTGATTTACAAAAGCATCTTTTGCATAAAGTGTCACATTTTTCGCGCTATATTGACCCATGAAGAAATATACAGAATGATGAAAATCGTAGAGTCAGTTCCAATTTAACAATAAGAAAGATTAGCTGATCTATAAAAGCATGTTTTGTATAAATTAACACATTTTGCATCCTACTGTAACGCACGAAGAAATATGTAGAGTGATGTATTAACTTATTCCTTTGAATTTTAATGAAAAAAACTGTTTAACTGATCTACAAAAGCATCTTTTGCATAAAGTGAAACATTTTTCGCGCTATGTTGACCCGCGAAGAAATATACAGAATGATGAAAATCGTACAGTCAGTTTCAATTTAACAATAATAAAGATTAGCTGATCTATAAAAACGTCTTTTGTGTATAAAGTAACACATTTTTCGTCCTACTGTAACACACGAAGAAATATGTAGAGTGATGTATTAACTTGTTCCTTTGAATTTTAATGAAAAAAACTGTTTAACGGATCTACAAAAGCATCTTTTGCATAAAGTGACACATTTTTCGCGCTATGTTGACCCGCGAAGAAATATACAGAATGATGAAAATCGTACAGTCAGTTCCAATTTAACAATAAGAAAGATTAGCTGATCTATAAAAGCATGTTTTGTATAAATTAACACATTTTTCGTCCTACTGTAACGCACGAAGAAATATGTAGAGTGATGTATTTTTCGTTATTTTGAATTTTAATGATAGAAACTGTTTAACTGATCTACAAAAGCATCTTTTGCATAAAGTGACACATTTTTCGCGCTATATTGACCCGCGAAGAAATATACAGAATGAAGAAAATCGTACAGTCAGTTCCAATTTAACAATAAGAAAGATTAGCTAATCTATAAAAGCATCTTTTGTGTATAAAGTAACACATTTTGCATCCTACTGTAACGCACGAAGAAATATGTAGAGTGATGTATT